>NC_081553.1:22955196-22997696 GCF_963082655.1 Stomoxys calcitrans
AAATAAAAAGTGGACCGATAAGGACAATATGGGTATCAAATGAAAAGTATGCGGGAGTAGATAACGTATCTGGTATACAAATTCATGTCGAATTATAGGGGGTCACCCCACCCCCACAAAAACGCCTAAAATGGGCATATTAACCAATCACAGATATATGGGACTCTGTTTGTTTGTTCCTTATAGACTGAAAAACGGCAGAACCGATTTTCTCGAAATTTTTCGCATATTGTGTTGATTGGTCTGTAAGGAAACATAGGCTATATAATTTTCGGTATCGGAAGGGGGATAGACCCTCCCCCTAATGCCAAAAACACAACCCGAAATCAAAAGTGGACCGATCGGGACAATTGAAAGGTATTGGAGAGTAGAATACGAATATGGTATTAAAATTTTAACCTAAGTACCCAACTCGCCACCGTAGGCCACCGTAGCGCAGAGGTTAGCATGTCCGCCTATGACGCTGAACGCCTGGGTTCGAATTCTGGCGAGACCATCAGAAAAAATTTTTAACGGTGGTTTTCCCCTCCTAATGCTGTCAACATTTGTGAGGTACTATGCCATGTAAAACTTCTCTCAAAAGAGGTGTCGCATTGCGGCACGCCGTTCGGACTCGGCTATAAAAAGGAGGCCCCTTATCATTGAGCTTAAAATTAGAATCGGACTGCAGTTTGCCCCTGTTCCTTAGTGGAATGTTAATTTGCAATTTTACCCAACTCGCCCAAACCGACATATTGGATGTTTATTTCAATATGGGGCTCAAATAAAAGGTATTCGGGGTAGATTTCGATTCTGGCATACAAATTCATATCGTAGTATAGGATGTCACGCCACCCCTCAAAAACACCTTTAGACCCATTATGACTATCTGATACTAGGCTGCATCGATTTTCTTCATATTTTCATAGATTGTGTACGTTTGTCTGGCAGGAAACATAGGCTATATCGTTTTTACATATCGGGTGGAGCGGACCCACCCCCTTACTCAAAAAACGCCACCCATATCCGAAAGTGGTCCAATGGGCACAATAAGGGTATCAAATGAAAGGTACTGCAGACCAAAAAACGAATATGGTATTAAAATTTTGGTTCAAGTACCCCGGGGGCCCCTCCCCCAATACCAAAACTCGTCTAAACAGATATATTGGGTTGCCCAAAAAGTAATTGCGGATTTTTAAAAAGAAAGTAAATGCATTTTTAATAAAACTTAGAATGAACTTTAATCAAATATACTTTTTTTTACATTTTTTTTTTCTAAAGCCAGCTAAAAGTAACAGTTGATAACTGACAGAAGAAAGAATGCAATTACAGAGTCACAAGCTGTGAAAAAATTTGTCAACGCCGATTATATGAAAAATCCGCAATTACTTTTTGGGCAACCCAATATTTGAAGTTCATGTCTATATGGGACTCAAATGAAAAATATTAGGCAGTAGATTACAAATATGGCATAAAACATTAGGTCCAAGTAATGGGAGGTCGTCCAAACCCCAAAAACCCCCGAATGGGCATATTAGCCGACCATGGCTATATGGGACTCAAACGAAAGGCATTAGAGAGTAGATTACGAATATGACATTAGAATTTGCTTTCTAGTCTAGGTGGCGCTTCTCCTCCTAAAGATACGTCAAATGGGTTACTTGTTCCATTATGACAATATGCAACTCAAATCAAAGGTATTTGAGAGCGAAAACGAATTTGATATCCAATTTTGGGGCCAAGTGTTTTGTTTTGGGGTACACCCTAAAGCAATTCCTAACCTGAACTTCATTTCGGTTGGGAATATAGAACAAATTTGATATCTATTTTCAGTGCAAAGTACGGGTGGCCGTCCCAGCCCCAAAACACCCTTCAAACTGTTCATATATACCGGCCATGGCAATGTCCACCAGGAACCGAGAAGGGGCAATAAATCCCTTATTTCAGTTTAGTTTGGACGGTTTTTTCATTCCCTTGCGATCTTGTTTCATTTTCCGTTTGGGGCATTACTTCATTAGGGGGTCGGAAATGGATATTTCGATATGATGTGATAATTTTGTTCTAAATTCGAATAAGTAATAGTTGAGAGGTGCTAGTACTACTTCGTCATGTTTTAAGGAAATGAAGAACTGAGTATAAGACCCTTACTATAGTGTCTAATCTGCAGAACAAGGTTCAATTAAGTATGTAATCAGTGACGATTGTAAAATTTTTTCTTTTCAAATGGTTATAAATTTTTCTTTCTCTATTTAAAGATAAAAAAAAGAAACGACAAAATAAAATAAAAATTTTTTTTACTTTCTGTACCTTCAACCTTTAAAACGCTTAAAACTCTTCCACGTTCTCAATTCAAGAAGAAAATTGGATTTAAAAAAAAACGTATATGAATATGGCAGTGGCATGAGACTGCCAGTAAAAATTTCAAGGGGTTTTGTGTGAAACTACATTTTTTTTTGTTTTCAGCGGTACTTACTGTTCTTTTGGAAATCCTGAGATTCTGGGTCGCCGACAACCAAGCCACTTAATGCGATCAATACGGAAGCAATCAAGAGCAGGTGTTCCATAACGGCAGAGCTGGAGAGTAGCCTTTTTCTTAGCGCCAAGGATTTGTTGGTATTCTGGTTGTGGTTTTCGTTGGTGTTGTTGGTATGCAGCGTTGGCAGGTAATTCGGTTGATGTAGAGGCTGAAACTGTGCTTGTTGTAGTTGTTGCTGGCATTGGGCATATTCTTGTTGTTGTTGATGTTGATACAGATTCGAATTCAGATTTTCTTTGTAACTTTGAATGGTTGAAGTCTGACCATGAGCAGGAAGTAGATGGGGGCAAATGTCCACCAAGGCTGTTTGTTTGCAGTTGGGCTGGCATTGCGTTGTTGCTATTGTGGTATGACTGATGCAGGAGTCTGGTGCTGGCGTAGGAATATGAGCTGCCTTTGGACAACAATCCTCTTCGGATGCTGTGGCCGTTATTGTTTTTTGGGTTTGTTTGTTTACAAACCTGGAGGCAGTGTAGCAATTCTGATTTACGTTTGTTATAAAAATGTGATTTTCGGCATGTGGACGTTGCTGGTGCTGTGGCTGCGAATGCTGTTGCTGTTCGCTTATATTTTCTTTTTGTAAATGATGTGGCGTTTGTTGCTGTTGCTGCGGCTGGTTTTGATACCGATGCTGATGCTGATGATGTCGTTGCCAATGGCATTGCTGCCGAATCTGCTGTTGATTCTCTTCCTGTTCCTGTTGTCCTGCATGGTGTTGATTTTGCTCTTGCTGGTGTATAGAATGATGGTGTTGCCTCTTCTGCTGCTGCTGCTGCTGCTGATGATGATGATGTGTGTAATGTTGCCTCTGTTTCACAGTTCTTCTTTGTTGTTGCTGTTGTTGATATTGACTTTGTGGGCCTGGCATTAATTTGATTTTGTTTGTGTTTGTATAAAATTGCCAAGCTTCCATTTTTAATCGCCGTACAGTCAATACCATCAGAATACGTCATTTAGTAAAGGGACCACAACTTTCAAGAGCAGTTGTCTTTTCTTCCTACCAGCTTGAGCCCTCTCATATACAACCAATACAGAATCTAGGGTTTAGGGTTAGGAAAATATTCTTTTTTTTTCAGAAAAAGGCGAGTTCAAGGACTCCTTCAATCGTTTTCGTTTGGTTTTGTTTTGTTTTTGATATGTTTTTCTCTAATACAAACAAAATTTTTCTCGTTATCAAAAATGTTTCTAGGGATTCAAACTCTTATGTGACCACCTGTAAATAAAAAAAAGAAAGGGGAAAACAAAATTAATATGTTTATTTATTTGCTTTTTTTTGGGGTTATTTTTTATTTGAATTTAATATACCCCCACTTGTGTAATATGATATACATGTTATATATTTATTTATTCATATGTGTTGAAAGTTTGAGTAGGTGTGTGTTTGTGTGTGAGTGATTTTGTGCTATGCTTAAAATTGACCCTAATATGTATCCACGCGTGCATGTATGTGTGTGGGACTATGTCAGCGTGTGTATTTTATCATCTAATTTTTATGCATACCAAAAAGGAAAAAAAGGAACATTTTGCCCTCCTATTTATTGAAAAGTAATAAAAAAAGTGAAAGTTTTATTGACAACTTGAAACCCATAAATAAATAACTATGGTCGTAAAAATTTGTACAACATTATCATAAGTCATGGGGAGGACGAGACAAGATCAAATGATACAACTGAAAAGTTCAGGTCGAGATGAGTGAATAGGTAACAAGGTAGCTAACCAACGCCGATTGCTCGATGATACAGCGGGAAATGTGCTAAACTGGAACTCGCTAGGACAGCGAAGGGAGAATGCCCGAAAACCACATGGATCCCTTGCATGAAAAGAGAGTTGGAATCAATCCATATATCGCGGAATCAAGCCATGGCTTTGGCCAATGGTAGAGCTGGATGGAGAGAGCTTGTCTATGCTTTATGTTCACACTAAACAGTTTGCTATTGGTCATATTTTATTGCAATATATTTAATACTTGTCGAACGGGTCCGCTCCGCTGCGCCTTCTTTAACTCTCTAATATCATTTTAGGGTGGGGACAGCTCGCCCTGAATGCGGATATTGAATTCGTGCCGTATGACGCTGAACGCGTTCGTATCCTGTTAATGTTGGCGATATTTGCAAGGTACAACGCCATGCCTGGTCATTTAAAATATTTTCCCCAAAGTTGCACTGCGGTAAGCCGTTCGAACTCGGCTATAAAAAAGGTCCCTTATCATTGAGTTTAAAATTGAATCGGAAAGCACTCATTGATGTGTGAAAAGATTGCCCCTGCTCGGTTCCTGGAGTTTTTTTTACCCTATACCACTACTGTGGTACAGGGTATTATAACTTAGTGAATTATTTAGTTTGTAACTCCCAAAAGGAAGAGAGATAGACCCATTGATAAATATACTCATCGACTCAGAATCACTTTTTGTTTCGATTTGGCTATGTTCGTCTGTCTGAACAGACAGATAGTCTGTCCGTCCATCTGTCCATGTTAATTTGTGTACAAAGTACAGGTCACAGTTTTCATCCGATCGCCTTTAAATTTGATAAAGGCATGTTTTTGGGCCTAAAGACAAAGCCTATTGAAATTGGAAAAAATCGGTTCAAATCTGGATATAGCTCCCATATAAATATGTTCGTCCGATTTTCAATAATACTGCAATAAAATGGTCATTTGTGAACCGATTCTCTCGAAATTTGGCACGAAGGATTTTCTTTTGACTCTCAACATTACTGGTGGATTTTATGGAAATCGGATCAGATTTAGACATAGCTCTCATATATATATCGCCCGATTTTAACTTCTAGAGTCACAACAAGCTCATTTATTGACCCATCTTGCGAAAATGTTTGCAAAACGCTTTCCTCGACGACTGCCACTTTATGTGAGAAGTTTGCTTGAAATCGGTTAGAGTTAGATATAGCTCCCATATATATGTTCGTCCGATTTTAAGAAGTATTACAAAAAAGTGCTCATTTGTTAACCGATTCTGGCGAAATTTTGCAGGAATGATTTTGTTATGACTCTCGGCCTTATTGGTGAATTTCAAAGATAACGCAAACGTTTTCTTCGACGACTACCACATTATCTGAGAAGCTTGCTCGATTTGTCAACCTTGCTTGTCATTTGTCAACCGTAGTTTTCATTGTTTGAACATATTTGCTCGTTAAAAATTAGGTTAATGAGAAATGCTTTTTAGGGGAGGGATGGCACTTCAGACATCTCAACACAAATATGGATATCAAATTTGTGCCGGACTTCCAAATTCCTCTAATTTGAGCCTCATATTGCCATGGCCGGTAAATATGAACCGTTTTTGAGGGTGTTTTCCTCTAATTTGAGCCTCATATTGCCATGGCCGGTAAATATGAATCGTTTGGAAGGTGTTTTGGGCTGGGGCGGCCACCGGCACTTTGCAATGAAAATATTGTAGATATCAAATTCGTTCTTTATTCCTAACGGTATTGAAGTTCAGTTTAGGGGATGTTTTAGGGCGTACTCCAAAACACTTGGCTCCCAAATTGGGTATCAAATTCGTGTTCTACTCTCAAATACCTTTTATTTGAGTCCCGCTGGGTACTTAGTCCCAAATTTTAATATCATATTAGTTTTCTGGTCTCTTATACCTTTCCTTATTGTTCCCCTCGGATATGGGTGGCGTTTTTGGGAAAAGCGGGAGGGTCGGCCTCCACCCGATATCTAAAAGTTGTATAGCCTATGTTTCCTTTCAGACAAACGTAAACAATCTATGAAAATTTTAAGAAAATCGGTTTAGCCAAGTATCATATAGTCATAATGGGTCCAAGGGCAGTTTTGATGAGTGGCGTTACCCCCTATATTTCGATCTAATTTTGTATGCCAGATTCATTTGAGCCCCTTATTGAAATGAACGTCCAATATGTCTATTTGGGGGAATTTTTTGTGTTGGGGCAGCCCGATGGGTACTTAGACTCAAATATGAATACCATATTCGTATTCTGCTTTCCAATACCTTTCATTTGATACCTATATTGTCCCTATCGGTCCACTTTTGATTTTGGGTTGTGTTTTTGGCATAAGGGGGAGGGTCCGTCCCCCTTCCGATACCGTCAAATTATACAGCCTATGTTTCCTTCCAGACCACCCATTCACAATATGCGAAAATATATTTGGCATAACCCTCCCCCTTATGCCAAAAACACAACCCAAAATCCGTCCCCGCTCCCATACCGACAAATTATATAGCCTATGTTTCCTTCCCGACCAACCTACGTAATATGTGAAAATGTCGAGAAAATCGGTTTTGCCGTTTTTCAGCCTATACGAAACAAACAAACCGTGTCCCATATATCCGTGATTGACTAATGTGCCCATTTTGGGCGTTTTTGTGGGGGTGGGTGATCCTCTATACTTCGACATGAATTTGTAAGCTAGATTCGTTATCTACTCCCGCATACTTTTCATTTGATACCCATATTGTCCTTATCGGTCTACTTTTGATTTTGGGTGGTGTTTTTGCGGTAACGGTGGAGGGTTCGCCCCCTTCCGTTATCAATAAATTATAAAGCCTATTTCTACTTCCTGACCATATTCGTAATCTACTCACGAATACCTTTCATTTGAGTCCCATATTGTCATGATCGTCAAATAAACCTATATTAAGGGTTTTTGGGACTGGGGCGCTCCCCCAGGTACTTGGAACGAACTTTATTTGTGAAATTCGTACTCTACTCTTGAATACCTTTCATTTGAATCCCATATTGTCCCGATCGGTCCACTTTTACTTTTGGGGTAAGGGGGAGGATCCGCCCCCCTCCCGATATCAGAAAATTATATACCCCATGTTTTCTTCGGGACCAACCTACACAATCTGTGAAAATTTCAAGGTATTCGGTTCAGCCGTTTTTGAGTCTATGCTGAACAAACAAACAAACCGACAAACAAACATAAATTGAATTTTATATATAAGATAGGGTCGGAAATGGATATTTCGATGTGTTGCAAACGGGATGACAAAATGAATATACCCCCATACTTCGGTGGGGGATATAAAAATCAGATCGAAGTATAGGAGGTCACCCCATACCCCTAAAACGCCCCAAATGGGCATATGACCCATCATAACTACATGGGACTTCATAACTACATGGTACTCGGTTTGTTTTTTTGTTCCGTAGAATCAAAAACGGCTGTACCGATTACCTTAACATTTTCATAGGTTTATCTGGAAGGAAACCTAGGCTATATAGCGTTTAGATATCTGATGGGGGCGATATCCCAAAAACACCACCCAAAACCAAACGTGGACCGATAGGCACAATATGGGTATCAAATAAAAGGTATTGGAGACTAGAAGACGAATATCGTATTAAAATTTGGGTCAAAATACCCAGCGAGCCGACCCAACCTCATAACTCCACTAAACAGATAAATTCAACGTTCATGTCTGTCTATCGAAAGCACGCTTACTTTCGAAGGAATAAGGCTAGGTGCTTGAAATTTTGGACAGACGCTTCCTTTAATGTAGGTCGATTGGGATTATAAATGGGTCGTATAGGTCCATGACTTGATAAAGCTGCCATATAAAACGATTTTGGATTTTGATTTCATCAGCCTATAGAGGGCGCAATTGTTATCCGATTTGGCTGAAAGAGTATTGTTTTGATTTGCAACAACTAGGCTTACTATGGCCGAAATCTTTTTTTAACATTATATAACAGCCGTATAAGCCAATCTCTCGATAATACTTCTTGAGCCTCTACAGGGCGCAATTCTTATCCTTTCATTATAAGTGTCAAATATGATCTGAATCGCTTCATAGCCTCATGCCAACTATGATCTGAATCGGTCCATAACTTAAATTGCAAAATATCAAATTTCCATTGTCACTTCTCTATTTAAACCTGAACACTTCAGTTAATATGAAAACCACTTTCATATGGATGTGTGTGTGTGTGCGTTAACTGGGTTATGGCAAAACATATGTATGTATGCATGGCTACCAATGCTTAATCTTTGGCTTTTTATTTATACAATGGCCTAAAACAACATATTGTGAAGGGTAGTTTAACACACGTCTGTCTCTCCATTGTTTCCTTTTTCGCAAGGATCTTAAAAGTCATAAAAGTGTCAATACAGGATGTTGCTAAAGATGCCTGCTGATGGGGGGGCTGATGGGTTATGCTACTACAACTACATAGTATTGGCCGCCTTCATCGGCTGTCTGTAGACAACAAAATATAGCAAATAGTAAATGTATATCCACCCAACAAAATACAAAATACGAAAAACAACTTAAAGACATCATCAACATGCCGAAAGTATCTTTGTTAGGCCCTTTTGAGAGCCAAAGAAAAGCAAAAGTTTAAAGCGTTTTTAACAACCCATGATTTACGTCTATTAGTAGGAAGAGTTTCACTTTCTTGCTGTTGTTTTGCTTTCTTTCAGGACTTGGCCAAGATTGGCGTTGGGTTTGGAAACCCAGAAGAACTAAATGCAAAGGCAGGAATGACATCAGAAATAAAATGGAAAGTTTTTCCAAAAAAAAAGGAAATTTATGAGTTTTATGCTAGAATGCCAATACAAAGATATGTATGGAAGCATACATAGTTATATGATTACACACACAATGAGGGTGGGGGTTTATATGTTAGAGAGAGAGAGAGAGAGAGAGAGAGAGAGAGAGGACAGCAAGAGGCCAATTTTGTTATGCATAAGGTCATAGGCGTAGAAAAAAAATGTTCATGGAAGGCTATTTTTGTTGGGGATCCCATCTTAAGCAAATTTCCTTCAAATTTGAATGGACCATATTTGGCAATAAATAAAACTTTCATGTGTTTCAGACCCTTAATCTTCATATCGGTCTATATGACAGCTATATCTAAATATAGTCCGATTCGATTTACCATATTTGGGTCAGGTGGTGGGTGGCCTAAAACTTCCTACTGTTTTAAATTTCAGCGAAATCTGATAAAAAATAAAGCTTTTTTGGGCTTCAGACCCTTTATCGGCAGATCGGTCTATATGGCAGCTATATCTAAATATAGCCCCATCTAAACAATATTTAGGGCAGGTGTTGAGAGGACTTAAGCTACTCACTGTTTCAAATTTCACCGAAATCGGGCAATAAATAAAGCTTTTATGGTCTTCAGACCTTTTATTGGGAGATCGGTCTATATGGCAGCTATATCTAAATAAAGTCCGATCTGAATTATATCTAGGTCAGATGGCGGTAGGCTTAAAGTAACTCATTGTTTTAAATTTCAGCGAAATCGGGTAATAAATAAAGCTTTTATGGGCTTCAGTCCCCTTATCGGGAGATTGGTCTATATGGCAGCTATATCGAAATATAGACCAATCTAATCCATATTTAGGTCAGATGGCGGGAGGCTTAAAGTAACCCTTTATTTTAAATTTCAGCGAAATCGGGTAATAAATAAAACTTTTATGGTCTTCAGACCCTTTATCGGCAGATCGGTCTATATGGCAGCTATATCTAAGTATGGACCAATCTAGTCCATATTTGGGTCAGATGTTTAGAGGCTTTAAATAACCCACTGTTGCAAATTTCAGCGAAATCGGGTAATAAATAAAGCTTTTATGGTCTTCAGACCCTTTATCGGGAGATCGGTCTATATGGTAGCTATATCTAAGTATGGACCGATCTAATCCATATTTAGGTCAGATGTTAAGAGGCTTAAAATAACCCACTGTTTCAAATTTCAGCGAAATCGGATAAAAATTAAAGCTTTTATGGTCTTCAGAACCTTTATTGGGAGATCGGTCTATATGGCGGCTATATCTAAATATGGACCAATCTAGTCCATATTTGGGTCAGATGTTAAGAGGTTTAAAATAACCCACTGTTACAAATTTCAGCGAAATCGGGTAATAAATAAAGCTTTTATGGTCTTCAGAC
Source organism: Stomoxys calcitrans (assembly GCF_963082655.1). Lineage (NCBI taxonomy): Eukaryota > Metazoa > Arthropoda > Insecta > Diptera > Muscidae > Stomoxys > Stomoxys calcitrans. Next base: position 22,965,591 of record NC_081553.1, read on the forward strand.
CCTTTATCGGGAGATCGGTCTATATGACAGCTATATCTAAATAAAGTCCGATCCGAACCATATTAAGGTCGGGTATCAGGGGGCTAAAAATAACTCTCAGTTTTAAATTTCAGCGAAATTGGATAATAAATAAAGTTTTCATGGTCTTCAGACCCTTTATCGGGAGATCGGTCTATATGGTAGCTATATCTAAATATAGTCCTATGTGAACCACATTTAAGTCAAATGTCGGGAAGCCTTAAACTACTCACTGTTTCAAATTTGAGCAAAACCGGATGAAAAATAAAGTTTTTATGGGCATTAGACCCTTTATCGGAAAATCGGTCTATATATTGAGTTGCCCAAAAAGTAATTGCGAATTTTTTATATAGTCGGCGTTAAAAAATTTTTCACAGTTTGTGACTCTGTAATTGCATTCTTTCTTCTGTCAGTTATCAGCTGTTACTTTTAGCTTGCTTAAGAAAAAAAGGGTAAAAAAAGTATATTTGATTAAAGTTCATTCTAAGTTTTATTAAAAATGCATTTACTTTCTTTTAAAAAATCCGCAATTACATTTTGGGCAACCCAATAGCTATAGAGATATCGAGGAGCTTAACACAACTCTTATTTTACTTTACTTACTTTATTTGGCTATGACAGACCATTTGTTCCACTAGCCGAACGTGGAATAGCGTTCCAAGCCCCCTCGATCTTCTGCCCTCATTCTAAAATCTCTGACACCAAGTTTCGAGGTGTCTCCCATCACTTTATCTTTGTGATGAAACCGGGTATTGGTTTCTAATAGGGGGACTGAATTCAAACCCTGCATTTTAGGAATACAGCTCTGAGGTATTGTTCAGTGGAAATTTATTGGAGAGTACGCTTTAGTGAGAGATAAAGGGAAAGAGAATTTTTTTCTTCCGGTTTTTGGCTTTAACAAGGTGAACAAGCAAAATTTGTGTCTGAGAAATAATACCAAATTTCCCTGAAATCACATTTTTATATCCTAAAAATAACTAAAGAAAGATAAATTATGAACTTGGTTTTATAAAAAACAAAAAGACTTCAAAATTGTTTGTCATAGCTGTGAAAGTTAAAAGGAGATTTCGTTTGCTTAAATAGCAACAAAGAAAAGGAAAACATAATTAAAACTCTGTTCGCAAACAAATGCAATTGTTAATAAAAAAAAAAAAAAAAAAAATATTAAAAAATGGAAACGATGAAAATAGAACAACTTATAAATCTAAGCACATTTTTGTTTTACAAATATAATATATGTGCAAATCTTTGTTAATTAAAAATCACAGAACTAAAAATTACCAAACACAAAAAAAGGGGAACATAAAGCAAAAATAGAAAAACATACAAATATAATAAAGAATTAAAACATAGACCCTAAGTTTGACCTTAAAAACAAAAACAAACCAAAAATTAATAAACAGGCATAGAACACCTCAAAAAAAGAAAAAAAGAAATGAACTAAAAATTCGCAACACAAGACGAAATATAAAGCAAAAAAAAAAAAAAAAAGTTTACATATAAAGAAGAATCAAAACTCAAGCAAAACGTTTCACCATTGAAACAAGAAAAACAAAAAAAAAAAAAACAAAACAAGTGTAGACGAATGTTGATTATGGATGTGAAGTTCTGACTAAGCCTTCGTCACACGCCTGGAAGTGCCGTTGATGACCAGATGCCTTCCAAATATAAAAAAAACAACAACAAGAAAATACTCAAAATCTCCTTTAAAAATATTTTTTTTTTCAAATATATTTATTATACTAAATGTTCCTTTAATTTTGAACACTTTGTTTTTTTTTTTTTAACACAATATAAAAAAAAAAAAAACAACACGATAAATATTATTTCTAAAAGAAAAATGTGTTTTATCATTTATTGCATTTTTTTATCTAAAATTATATACCCAAAGATGTAATCCAAGAGAAGTTAAATTAGAATGAGACAAGAATATTGAAGAAAAAGCAAAGTAAACAAAAAAAAAAAAAAAAAAAAAAAAAAAAAAAAGAAAAGAGAAGTAACAGTTATTGATAAGTGAGACTTGAATCTAAGATTAAAAGAGAACCAGTTTTTTTTTTGTTTCTTTTTATTTAAATTCATTAATGTTTATATCATAGCATAAAGGTAATCGAACTAAGAGAGTAATCATCTATTGAATTGACAAAATTATAGCGCTATAACAGCATAGGTGAGTGATTGTGCTCAGAGAGCAAAGCACTTAGATAATAAGAGAAATTTGTATTTATGTAGTTAAATGAATAATATTATCTAGATCTTTTCCTTTTTTTTTTGTATTCTCTTTGAACTTTTTAAAAACGATGTTGTATCTGTATGTACCATATCATTGAATTCTATCTAACATCCAAATAAATTTATAGCATGCGACCAAATTTAATTTTTTATGTTCCTTTTGTTTGAGGGCAACGATATGATCATGTTGAGGTAAATTATCTTCTTATTGTCAAGGGGGGGTGTTGTGGGGACCGAATTGATTGGCTGTGGAGGGTGTAAATAAACCGGACGGACAATGTTATGAACAGGTAAATGGGAAAATGCTTGATAGGGTACTATCTTACAGTAGGGAGCCGAAGATAGTACAAAGGCTGCTTATTTTGGAAATAGCAGAAGGGGAGGGTGGCTCGACTCAAGCGACGGACTGGTTGACTTGACTTAGTTTCGTTATTTTAATGTAAGTATCCGATTTATGTTTTTTTTTTTATTTCTAGACACGCGAAATTTATGCTTATGACTGAGTGTATTTTATGGTGATGAGAACCCACCCACATCCGACGAGCTACCGCTTTGCCACCGTGTCAACCAAGGCCTTTTGAAATACACAAATTCCATAACAGGAAGTCATAACATATGGCGCCCAACGAAGGATACCTTTTGATTAGTTTTTAGTATGTTTTATGGTTCGTCCTGATAAATTGGATACCTCTGAGGTTCTAGAATTTCATATTGAGTCCAATTTATAACATGACTTGTTAGTGAGGTGTCAACTTGTATGGTCTCGTGCGAGTTTGAACCCCTTATCTGTGTTCATTTTGTGTCACGGAGGCACTTGGTATTGTAAGATCTTTATCAATGAGATTCTGCGATGGGGTTTTTTTTTTTTATTCGGAGCAGCCTTATGAACTTTTAAAGGGTTTACAAGATGTGTTCAGATCGGGATTGGGAACTGTATGTGTGAGTGTTTTGGGGGGAAATTTATACTTTTATATAAGCCAAACTAAGGTACTCACAACACCGGAAACCTTGACAAGTTATTTTTTTTTGCAGACATATTTTAGGTTTGTTTATCTATTTTAGATTTGTTTATCTAGACGATTTGGTTAACAAATCATTTTTTTTTTCAGCAATACGTATGATTATTTTTTTTTTTTTTTTGTTTGTTTAAACGATTTATTTTGAATTTTTTTTTTTTTGACCATTGGGGACAAGATTTGACGACTCAATAGGTAGAGTTGTATGGATAGACAGGATAAACCCTCTACAAACCCACTGAGTGGAATTGTACCACAGGACAGAAGGGTTACCCGAAGTGTTACTCGTGCATTGGAGGCACAGGTCGTCGGTTCCATATTGAACCAAATTGACACCGGTATTGAAAGACCAATCGACTTTATTCCGACCGACTATTTAAATCGCTGTGCAGATCTAGTTTTTGGAAGGGCCTCCTTGCCAGAAGTCCCCACTGTGAGAATAACGGACGAAGTAACTGTGGGAAGTGTGGATAGTTCAATTAGTTATTCCAGGAAGATAGAGAGGCTGTTTGACATGTCACAGGGCCAGGAGAATGTCAACATGCCACCGCAGGAGCCGCCTGGGGGCGTTTCCAATGGTGACACCTCATCAGGAGGTTTATCTCAATTAATGACGATGATAGGTCAACAGAATCAACTTATTATGACCTGTATGAATGAAATGCGGCAGATGAGAGGGGAGTTGACTTCTCTGTGCACTCGTGTCGCCGAAGTTGAATGCTCTGGTAATGCTATAACATTAAATCCACCGTCTGGTTCAAGTTCAACCCCAGAGGCAGCACCAAGGAGTTTGGGCTCAGGTTGTAATATACAAGGTGACAGGCGACCTAACGGTCTTGAGAATGAACACCACTCGTTGCAACAGGACCCGGAAGGGAACTATCAGCAACGTCGTGATCCGAACAGGAGTGTCGACATTACCTACAGCCCTAGAGAAATTGAAGTGCGCAAACCTATTGATTTGGATAGGTGGCACATAAAGTTCGACGGTTCTGGACGCGATATGACCGTCGAAAGCTTCATATTTCGCATAGAGAGGATGAGAGAGCAACATGGTATTTCATATTCACAGTTATTTAGTGATTTCCAATGTTTGGTATCAGGCAACGCGGCTAAATGGTTTTGGCAAGTCCGTGAGGATAATGCCGATGACGAAAATTTTGGATACTTCGCCCTTAGAAGGGAGCTATTGAGGCAGTTTAGCGCAAATAATTCTGATTATGAGATTATTAAGGAAATAATGGAGCGCAAACAACAGGTCGGAGAAGAATTTGAGGAATTCTATACCGATATTCATAACCTCACGTTTCGTCTGCGAAAGAAAATACCAGAAAAGGAATTAGTCGGTATATTAAGAAGCAATTTGCGTAGTAACTTGGCTAGCTTGACATTCTCTGCCAATATAACTACCATTGCTGAATTGAAGAGCGAGGTGAAACGAGCAGAAAAACTGTTAAAGGAAAGTAGACAGAGGTCCAGAAACATCAGTGAACTGTCGGGATTGACTTCACCTGTAGACAACGGGTTTGTAGAAATAGAGGCAATGTCCATGCCCAATAAGGATAGTAAGCCTTACAAGCCTAATGTATCCATGGCTCTTACATCCAAAACTACTACTCCAGGTATCTCATATAAACCACAGAGTTTGACTTCGATGCCTAGAGGGGACCTTCCGCAGAAATTGAACCACGAGCTTTGTCCCTCACCGTTTCATTTGAATTTGTGTTTCACGTGTGGTATGCCGGGGGATTTCTACCGCAAGAATACCCAGGAGTTTCGGCCAGAGAATGCATGTCGGTCAACTTTTCATGACATGAAGTGCTTCTTGTGTGGCAAGGATAATTCGTTTTGCACATACGCGCCAAAAAATCCACAGGTGGCAGAACTGACCGGGAATTTCTGCCAGACTCAAACTACCCCGGAATCAAATTGTTAAAAAGGGAGGAGTCGGATGATCCTGGGCTCAAAAAGAAACCGAATTCGGCTATAAAATCGTTGCACCAAAGAAAACTGGAGTATGAGAATGCAAGGGCTAGGATTTTTTACGAAGAAATTAGAAAAACCAGTCCTAAATTTAAGAAAATTGAAAAATTGAGAAATAAGTGCAAGATGATAAAAAGAGGCAGACGATTAGCTGTGGAGACTATAGTAACCTTGGATAACGATAACAGATTTTTTGCCAAGACGAAAGTAGGTGGGAAAGAAGTAATGGCGCTTTTGGATTCAGGCGCTGGTGCCTGCTGTGTTGGTAAAAACTCTGAACTTTTTTTACGTGATTTTGAAAAATCTATTGTGAAACTACATAATTTGGACGTTAAGACGGCGAATGGAGGTTCGGCATCGGTTAAGGGCATTATCACCTTGCCGGTTGTGTGGAAAAATACGGAGCGTAATTTGGATTTTCTCATTGTTCCTGATCTCCAGCAGGAGTTTTATTTTGGAGTTGATTTTTGGCGTGCCTTTGGGTTGTCAGTTGTGGGTGAGCCTGGTGTTTTTTTCAACAGTATTGCAGAGGTTGTTGCCGTGGGTGACGACGAATCGGATATTAATCAACACCTTTTGACGGATCTGCAACGGCAGAGAATGAATGAAGTCAAGCAACAGTTTCCTTCATTTGCTGTTCTGGGTTTGGGTCGCACCTCTCTGGAACAGCATGTCATTGAGGTTAACAAAGAGGACGTCCCAATTAAACAGAGGCATTACCCGGTGTCTCCGGCGATTCAGGAGCTCTTGTTTGCGGAACTTGATCGCATGCTTAAGCTGGGGGTTATAGAACCCAGCAACAGTAGCTGGAGCTCTCCCGTTACGCTTGTCAGAAAAGAGACCAAGAACCGTTTATGTCTGGATGCCCGGAAACTGAATTCCAGAACTATCAAGGATGCATACCCTCTTCCCCACATTGAGGGAATCCTGAGCAGGTTGCAGGAGACTAGGTATATATCTGCCATAGATCTCAAAGACGCGTTTTGGCAGATACCACTGGAAGAGAAATCAAGGGAGAAGACAGCATTTACAGTCCCTGGGCGGCCACTGTACCAATATACAGTGATGCCTTTTGGGCTCTGTAACGCCGCCCAGAGAATGTGCCGCCTTATGGATAAGGTTATACCTGCCGCCATAAGGAATAATGTGTTCGTCTACCTTGATGACCTCCTAGTGGTATCTGCCGACTTTGGCTCCCATATGGACTTGTTGATCAAAGTAGCGTCTTACCTGTCCAATGCTGGGTTGACCATCAATGTGGAGAAGAGCAAATTTTGTCAAAGACAGGTTCGGTATCTTGGGTTCGTTGTTGGGGACGGATTCATCAGCACGGATGAGACTAAGGTGGAGGCTGTGAGGGACTTCCCGATACCAAAGACTCCGAGGCAGCTACGAAGATTTCTTGGTATGTGTGGATGGTACCGCCGTTTTATCCACGATTATGCTTCGATTGCGGCACCTTTACATGAGTGCTTGGGGAAGGAGAACATCCGTCGGTTTACCCTGTCTGAGGAGGCACTGTGCGCCTTTGATCGTCTAAAGAATAGCTTGACTTCGGCTCCAGTCTTGGTGAATCCTGACTTCTCCAGGCATTTCTACGTCCAATGTGATGCCTCATCACTTGGTGTGGGTGGCGTTTTGTTTCAAATGGATGAGGAGGGACACGAACACCCGATCGCATACATGTCCGCAAAGCTCAACAAGGCACAGAGGAATTATAGTGTGACCGAGTTGGAGTGCTATGCCGCTGTACTTAGTGTGAAAAAGTTCCGGCCATACATCGAGGGGTTGCCATTCACTATTATAACCGACCACGCCAGCCTCAAATGGTTAATGAGCCAGACAGAGCTAGCTGGTCGGTTAGCCAGGTGGAGCCTGAAACTTCAAGCCTTTGAGTTTACCATTGAACATCGGAAGGGTGCTCAAAACGTCGTGCCTGATGCGCTTTCAAGGGCGCACATTGAGGAACTCCTGTTGACTGACAGACAATTGGATATTGACCTTCAGAGTCCCTGTTTCGATTCCGAGGAATATATGAAATTGAGAGAAGTGGTTTCTGAGGGCGAAGAGAGATCTCCAGACATTTGTATATCGGAGAAATACATTTATAAGCGCACAAACTTTTCAGTTGGAGACGCAGTTGAAGACGACAAGGCGTGGAAACTTTGGGTTCCCAAGGAACTACAGGCTGGACTTGTGCATGCCGCCCATTTTTCACCTTCATCAGGACATGGAGGTATACAGAAAACGCTTTCAAGGCTTCGTGAGAGGTATTATTGGCCCTCAATGTTGCGAGATGTCCAGGCTGTGGTGAAGCAATGTACAATTTGTGGCGTCAGTAAGAATCTAAATTCTTACAAGAGACCTGTCATGGGTAGACAATTTCTAACAGAGAGACCTTTCCAAAGGGTCTATATTGACTTTATGGGTCCGTATCCCAGGACGAAAGATGGTAATACTGTGATTTTTGTATGCCTCGATCATTTCACTAAGTATGTTCTACTTGAGCCGATGCGTGCAGCCACCGCAATCAACGTTGCGAAATTTCTGGAGAAACGATTGTTTCACGTATTTGGGGTCCCTGAATATATACATTCCGATAATGGGAGGCAATTTCTCTCGGAAATCTTTCGAGAGCTTATGGCTAAGTACGGCATAACGCATATAAGGACTGGTCAGTATGCACCGCAAGCGAACGCAGCAGAACGTGTGAACAGGTCCATCCTCCAGATGATAAGGTCTTTTCTGGGATCTGATCAGCGTAATTGGGACCAACATATAAGTGATACGGAGTTTGCCTTACGAAGTACATACCACAGCTCCATAAACATGTCACCGTACTATGCGACATTTGGTGTGAATATGGTTCAGCATGCGTCCTCTTATGAGATTTTGAGGAAACTAGGTGGGTTGAGGAACGTAGATGTATACCTGAAAGACATTTCCGATAGGAACCAATTGATCAGGGACAAGGTCTTCCATAATTTGAAGTTGGCACACGAAAGATCCTCACGGGTCTACAACTTGAGGTCGAGCTGTGTGAAATTTTTTAAGGGGCAAGTAGTTTACCGCAGGAACTTTAAACTGAGCAGTAAGATAGATAATTACAATTCGAAGCTGGCACCTACTAGTGTCAGATGCATTGTCCTCGAGGTTTTGGGTAACTCGCTCTATAAATTAGGTGGAATGGATGGAAAGGTCATGGGAATATTCCACGGGAAGGATCTTTTTACTATATAGAGTTTTTTTTTTTTGATTTTTCCTGTGCCTGAATGGTAATAAGCCCGGCTAGAACAGTGGGTCGATGCCACACGTTCCCTAAGGATACCCATGAACTGGAGCTTTTCCTTTTTATGTACGCACACGTTCCATACAGGATCTGCATCGACGGGTGCGAGCCTGTGATGAAACCGGGTATTGGTTTCTAATAGGGGGACTGAATTCAAACCCTGCATTTTAGGAATACAGCTCTGAGGTATTGTTCAGTGGAAATTTATTGGAGAGTACGCTTTAGTGAGAGATAAAGGGAAAGAGAATTTTTTTCTTCCGGTTTTTGGCTTTAACAAGGTGAACAAGCAAAATTTGTGTCTGAGAAATAATACCAAATTTCCCTGAAATCACATTTTTATATCCTAAAAATAACTAAAGAAAGATAAATTATGAACTTGGTTTTATAAAAAACAAAAAGACTTCAAAATTGTTTGTCATAGCTGTGAAAGTTAAAAGGAGATTTCGTTTGCTTAAATAGCAACAAAGAAAAGGAAAACATAATTAAAACTCTGTTCGCAAACAAATGCAATTGTTAATAAAAAAAAAAAAAAAAAAAATATTAAAAAATGGAAACGATGAAAATAGAACAACTTATAAATCTAAGCACATTTTTGTTTTACAAATATAATATATGTGCAAATCTTTGTTAATTAAAAATCACAGAACTAAAAATTACCAAACACAAAAAAAGGGGAACATAAAGCAAAAATAGAAAAACATACAAATATAATAAAGAATTAAAACATAGACCCTAAGTTTGACCTTAAAAACAAAAACAAACCAAAAATTAATAAACAGGCATAGAACACCTCAAAAAAAGAAAAAAAGAAATGAACTAAAAATTCGCAACACAAGACGAAATATAAAGCAAAAAAAAAAAAAAAAAGTTTACATATAAAGAAGAATCAAAACTCAAGCAAAACGTTTCACCATTGAAACAAGAAAAACAAAAAAAAAAAAAACAAAACAAGTGTAGACGAATGTTGATTATGGATGTGAAGTTCTGACTAAGCCTTCGTCACACGCCTGGAAGTGCCGTTGATGACCAGATGCCTTCCAAATATAAAAAAAACAACAACAAGAAAATACTCAAAATCTCCTTTAAAAATATTTTTTTTTTTCAAATATATTTATTATACTAAATGTTCCTTTAATTTTGAACACTTTGTTTTTTTTTTTTTAACACAATATAAAAAAAAAAAAAACAACACGATAAATATTATTTCTAAAAGAAAAATGTGTTTTATCATTTATTGCATTTTTTTATCTAAAATTATATACCCAAAGATGTAATCCAAGAGAAGTTAAATTAGAATGAGACAAGAATATTGAAGAAAAAGCAAAGTAAACAAAAAAAAAAAAAAAAAAAAAAAAAAAAAAAAGAAAAGAGAAGTAACAGTTATTGATAAGTGAGACTTGAATCTAAGATTAAAAGAGAACCAGTTTTTTTTTTGTTTCTTTTTATTTAAATTCATTAATGTTTATATCATAGCATAAAGGTAATCGAACTAAGAGAGTAATCATCTATTGAATTGACAAAATTATAGCGCTATAACAGCATAGGTGAGTGATTGTGCTCAGAGAGCAAAGCACTTAGATAATAAGAGAAATTTGTATTTATGTAGTTAAATGAATAATATTATCTAGATCTTTTCCTTTTTTTTTTGTATTCTCTTTGAACTTTTTAAAAACGATGTTGTATCTGTATGTACCATATCATTGAATTCTATCTAACATCCAAATAAATTTATAGCATGCGACCAAATTTAATTTTTTATGTTCCTTTTGTTTGAGGGCAACGATATGATCATGTTGAGGTAAATTATCTTCTTATTGTCAAGGGGGGGTGTTGTGGGGACCGAATTGATTGGCTGTGGAGGGTGTAAATAAACCGGACGGACAATGTTATGAACAGGTAAATGGGAAAATGCTTGATAGGGTACTATCTTACAGTAGGGAGCCGAAGATAGTACAAAGGCTGCTTATTTTGGAAATAGCAGAAGGGGAGGGTGGCTCGACTCAAGCGACGGACTGGTTGACTTGACTTAGTTTCGTTATTTTAATGTAAGTATCCGATTTATGTTTTTTTTTTTATTTCTTGACACGCGAAATTTATGCTTATGACTGAGTGTATTTTATGGTGATGAGAACCCACCCACATCCGACGAGCTACCGCTTTGCCACCGTGTCAACCAAGGCCTTTTGAAATACACAAATTCCATAACAGGAAGTCATAACATCTTTCACAACTGTGTGCAACTCACTGTGCTAAATTTCATCGAAATCGGATAATGTGGCCCCAGGACCTTAAATAGGCAAATCTGTGTATAAGGCAGTTATACTCAAAAATATAGACCGATTTGAACCAATACGCAACAGATTTCGAGGGGCCTAGGACAACTCATTGTGCCGAACTTTAACAAAATCCGTCAAAAACTGGTCGGGAGATCGATCTGTATATAATCGGAACTCAACCAGACTGTAGTGAAAACAAGTAAAAGCGTGCTATGTTCGGCTGGGCCGAATCTTATATACCCTCCACCATAGAACGCATTTGTGAAGTTCTTTGCCCGATATCCTTTGGAAGCAGACAAAGGATAATGGATAAAAATTCCTTTGCTATCTATGAAACGATTGGGGCATACTCGGTTTGGATGACAAATCGGATACGAATTGCGCCCTCTAGAGGCTAAAAAAAATATAATCGGTAGACCGGTTTATATGGGAGTTAAATCAGGTTATGAAACGAATTCGACCATGCTTGGCACAGTTATTGGAAATCAGAACATTTGTAACAGAAAAATTGCTATGCTATTTGAGCTATACCAAGTTATGATTCGATTGGGGCATACTCGGTTTGGATGTTGAAGACAAATCGGATAAGAATTGCTCCCTATTGTAGCTAAGGAAATAAAATCGGTATATCAATTTATGGACCGATTCGGACCATATTTAACACGTATATTAAATAAAGTGAATATGGCGGCTATGTCAAAACATGGACCTATATAGCCCATTTACAAACCCAACTGACCTACACTCATTCGAAGTATTCGTGCAAAATTTCAAGCACCTAGCTTTATTGCTTCAAGCGCCTAGCTTTATCGCTTTAATCTCTCAAAGATTAATTTTCATAAAAAATTTTGTGTACCATCGAGACAAGCTACGGGAAATGGGTTTAGGACTAACCCTTGAACCAACCTGTCCACAGTTCGGCACTGAACACTATGCATGGACTGGGTTGAGGGAGAAAAGTTTCAGGCCATCTGGCACTTAGACCGATTCAAGCTTCGCTATCCCCAGAGAGAGATGTTTGGGTGAAGGATGTTGTGTTTGAGATCGGATGAGAGCACGAGGTGGAGTCCTGGACGGATTGGGCATATACTCAAAGGCATTAGACTTGGATACGTCCCCCCACTGAACATATGGTTGCACAAATACTTGAAATTTTGCACAAATACTTTTTATTAGTGTAGGTCGGTTGGGATTGTAAATGGGCCAAATCGGTCAATGTTTTGATATAGCTGCCATATAAACCGATCTTGGGTCTTGACTTCTTGAGCCTCTAGAGGGCGCAATTCCGATCCGATTTGACTGTAATTTTGCATGAGGTGTTTTAGTATCACTACCAATAACTGCGCTATGTATGGTTCAAATCGGCCCATGTTTTGATATAGCTGCCATATAAACCGATCTTGGGTCTTGACTTCTTGACCCTCTAGAGGGCGCAATTCTCGTCCGATTTAACTGAAATTTTGCATGAGGTGTTTTGTTATGACTTCCAACAACTGTGCTAAGTATGATTCAAATCGGTTCATAATCTGGTATAGCTGCCATATAAACCGATCTAGGATCTTGAATTCTTCAGCCTCTAGAGGGCGCAATTCTCGTCCGATTTGACTGAAATTTTCCACGTAGTGTTTTGGTATTACTTCTAACAACTGTGCTATGTTTGGTTCAAGTCGGCCCATGTTTTGATATAGCTGCCACATAAACCGATCTTGGGTCTTGACTTCTTGAGCCTCTAGAGGGCGCAATTCTCATCCGATTTGACTGAAATTTTGCATGAAGTGTTCTGTTATGACTTTCAATATTTGTACTAAATATGGTGCAAATCGGTACATAACCTGATATAGCTACCATATAAACCGATCTGGGATCTTGACTTCTTGAGCCTATAGAGGGCGCAATTCTCATCCGATTTGGAAGAAATTTTGTACAACGGCTTCTCTCATGACCTTCAACATAGGTGTCTAATATGGTATGAATCGATCAATAGCTTGATACAGCTCCCATATAAACCGATCTCCCGATTTTGCTTCTTGAGCCCCTACAAGGCGCAATTCTTATCCGAATGAACTGAGATTTTACACAATGACTTCAACAATGTTCAGCATTCATTTATGGTCCAAATCGGACTATAATTTGAGGTAGCTCCAATAGTAGCTCTTATTCTATATTCTTTGTTTGCCTAAAAAGAGATACCGCGCATATAACTCGACAAATGCGATCCATGGTGGAGGGTATATAAGATTCGGCCCAGCCGAACTTAGCACGCTCTTTCTTGTTTTTTCTATGCGGTTGCGATTTATGCATTGGTTAGGCTACAAAGATCGTGATTTTGAAGCTAACTATGCTTCCACCACTCACTTTTAGTGAGCTCTGCAATGGTAGAAGCAAGTCTTCTTTAGAAGAACATTAGATCACATTAGGGCACCTTTCTTCGAGCGCAATAAGAAGGGTAAACCACCAACCGCCAATAACTCTAACTCAAACAGAACATCTAGCATCAGCAACTCACACAACGCCAAAGCCCTGTTAGCCAGCATGTGTGTATACACATTTATCTGAGTGCTTCCCGATAACAGACAGATGAATGAACGGGTAGCACGCCGATAAATGTGTATGCACACATTAAAAGTTTACTTTTTAGCAAACGAAGATTGCTGGGTAACAGGTTTTCGGCATTGTGTGTGAAAACGTGTGAAACCCCTTCAGAAACACCTTGCATACGATACTGCCCGCCTATGTTTAATAATAAACTTTTATGTATGGGTATCCTTTTCGACAAGGATGCCTACTCAATAATTGTCATATTTATGTCAACGGGCTATCTTTGTAGCTAAACAACTCCTACTCTTGGGTATTAAATTTTGCCTTTATTTCTATCTTTCGTTTTTTTTTATAACAAATATCCTTTTGCAAAAAAGGATTTCTTTCGTTAATTGCAATATTTTATTTATAAATCACATACAACAAATTAAGGTGGCGGGCCATATACTCAACCAGCAAGCCAACCATACTACCAACCCACCAAACCAACCCAACCAAACTAACAGGATCCAAGCATCCATTCACTCATCCATTTACAGAGATATAAACAAAATAAAAATTAATGAAAAGGATATTTCTGACATCTCCTTTACAGCAGGCGGATAACGTATTAAGCCATTTCAAGCTTTGTGAATTTAATGAGGTCCTTGTTAATGATGAGCCTGATGATGAGTAAACCTGTAAAAAAAAAACAAAATAAAATAAACGAATCAAGGCTTTTGTGAGTTTTGTGTGGTGGCCTCGATGTTCATGATGTGCACACTCTCACACACACACACACACGTACACCCACACACTATAAAGCGACAACAGTGGCTGCCGTGTGTGGTGCTGGCAGTACCACCAAAGCTGACTTGATTGTTGATAATGTATGGAGAGTTAATGATCTGTTGGTTAAAACCCACATAAATATATCTCGGTTTGTGTTCTCCGACAACGACGACAGGGCGATAATAAAATCTAATAAGGATCGGCATAGGTATACGCAGAGAAAATATTACTGCCATTGAACTAGGTATCCAAATTTTTTTAAGTTCAAATCAAATTTAAAGCGTTTCGGTAACTATGTGGGCAGCGATAAAGGATTAAAAGTGCAGGGATGATTGTAGTTTTGCCTCTCACCACAAACATAGTCTGATCTTAGGTTAAAGAAATACAAATCTTATATAGAAAATTAAATTTGTGTTTGTTTGTCGGTTTGTTTGTTAGTTCCATATAGACTCAAAAACGGCTGAACCGATTACCTTTAATTTTTCACAGATTATGTAGGTTGGCTTGGAAGATAACATAAGCTATAAAATTTTTGGATATCGGAAGGGGGGGCGGACCCTCCCCTTACCCTAAAACTACTACCCGAAAATAAAAGTGGACCGATCGGGACAATATGGGATTCAATTGAAAGGTATTCAAGAGTAGAGTAGAAATTTCATAATAAAAGTTGGGTCCAAATACCTAGGGGGCCGACCCTGCCCTTAACCCCCTTAAAATAGGTTCATTTGACGATCATGACAATATGGGACTCAAATGAAAGGTATTCGGGAGTACATTACGAATATGGTCAGGAAGTAGGAATAGGCTGCATAATTTATTGATAACAGAAGGGGGCGCACCCTCCACCGTAACCCCAAAAACACCACCCAACATCAAAAGTAGACCGACAAGGACAATATGGGTATCAAATGAAAAGTATGCGGGAGTAGATAATGAATGTGGCATAAAAATTCATGTCGAAGTAAAGGGGGTCATCCCACCCCAAAAACGCCCAAAATGGGCATCATGGATACATGGGACTCGGTTTGTTTGTTCCATATAGACTGAAAAACGGCAGAACCGATTTTCCCGAAACCTTCGCGTATTGTGTAGGTTGATCTGGAAGGAAAAAAGGCCATATAATTTTTCGGTATCGGAAGGGAGACGGACCCTCCCCCTAATACCAAAAACACAACCCAAAATCAAAAGTAGACCGACAAGGACAATATGGGTATCAAATGAAAGGTATGCAGAAGAAGATAACGTATTTGCCATTAAATTTCATGTCGAAGTAAAGGGGGTCACCCCACCCCCACAAAAACGTCCAAAATGGGCACATTAGCCAATGACGGATATATGGGACTCGGTTTGTTTGTTCCGTATAGACTGAAAAACGGCAAAACCGATTTTCTCGAAATTTTCGCGTATTGTGTAGGTTGATCTGGAAGGAAAAAAGGCCATATAATTTTTCGGTATTGGAAGGGGGACGGACCCTCCCCCTAATGCCAAAAACACAACCCAAAATCAAAAGTTGACCGATCGGGACAATATAGATATCAAATGAAAGGAATTGGAGAGTAGAATACGAATCTGGTATTATATTTGAGTCTAGATACCCATCGGGCCGCTCCAACCCCAAAACTTCCCCTTAGAGACATATTGGACATTAATTTCAATTGGGGTCTCAAATGAAAGGCATTCGGGAGTAGATTTTAAATCTGGCATACAAAGTCATATCGAAGTATAGGGGGTCACGCCCTCAAAAACGCCATTAGACCCATTATGACTGTATGATACTTGGCGTAACCGATTTTCTTAAACTTTACATAAATTGTGTACGTTTGTCTGGAAAGAAACATAGGCTATATAAATTTAAGATATCGGGTGAAGGCGGACAGTGACTCTTTCCCCCGGAAACGCCACCCATATCCAAAAGTGGTGCGATGGGCACAATAAGGGTATCAAATGAAAGGTATTGGAGACCAGAACCGAATATGGTATTAAAATTTGGGTTCAAGTACACAGCGGGTACCCCCCCTTCCCCAACCCCAAAACTTCTCTTAGGAGTTCATATCAATATGAGATTCAAATGACAATTATTAGGCAGTAGATTACAAATATGGCATAAAACATTAGGTGCAAGTAATGGGAGGTCGGTCGCCCACCCCCAAATACCCTCAAATGGTCTTATTAGCCGACCATGGCTATATGGTGCTTAAATGAAAGGTATTTGGGAGTAGATTACGAATATGACATTAAAATTTGCGTTCAAGTCTAGGTGTGCGCTTTTCCTCCTAACGATATGTCAAATGATTTTTTTGACCCATTATGACAATATGGGACTCATATGAAAGACATTTGAGAGTAGAAAATGAATATGATATCCAATTTTGGAGCCAAGTGCTTTGGGGTTCGCCCTAAAGCACCACCTAAACTAAACTTCATTTCCATTGGGAATAAAGAACGAATTGGATATCTATTTTCAGTGCAAAGTGCCGGTGGCCGCCCCAGCACCAAAACACCCTCCAAACGGTTCATATTTACTGGCCATGGCAATGCAAATTGCAAATTTTGCCCATGAACATTCCACTAAGGAACTTCTCACATATCAATGAGTGCAGTCCGATTCAAGTTTAAGCTCAATGATAAGGGGCCTCCCCTTTATAGCCGAGTCTGAACGACGTGCCGCAGTGCGACACCTCTTGGGAGAGAAGTTTTACATGGCATAGTACGTCACAAATGTTGCCAGCATTAGGAGTGGAAAACCACCACTGAAAATTTTTTCTGATGGTCTCGCCAGGATTCGAACCCAGGCGTTCAGCGTCATGGGTGGACATGCTAACCTCTGCGTTGCGGTGGCTCAAATTAAAGGGATTTAGAAGTGCAGCATGAATTTGATATCCATATTTGAGTCAAAATGTCTGAGGTGCAATCCCTCCCCTAATGAGAACATTACCCTTAGGAAGAACATTACCACCAGGAACCGAGAGTGGGCAAATTCTCACACATCAATGAGTGCTTTCCGATTCAAGTTTAAACTCAATGATTAGGGGAAATTTTTTTGGGAAAAAAATGGCATACATGGCATTGTACCTCGCTAATGTCGCCAACATTAGGGAGGGATAAACACCGCTTTGTCCTATGTTCTCGCCAAAATTCGAACGCGTTCAGCGTCATAAGCTGCAATGGCACGAATTCCATATTCGAATTCAGGGCGAAGTGTCCCCACCCTAACAAGATATTTGAGAGTTAAAGAAGGCGCAGCGGAACGGGCCCGGTTCGGCTAGTTTTGCATAAAAAATGCTATTCCTGTTCACATTTATCCTATTCAAAGTCAAATATAACGAAGTGCTTGAATTCTATTTCAAATCAAGACACCCTGCATGGACTCGGCTTGACGTGAGAAAGTTTCTAACTTTAATTTCTATTTTAGTTTCTACTTTTTCTCCGAGTGTTGTTATTTGAACAACTGGTTTGCTTACCCTATGCCTTAAATATGAATACGCGTGTGGGAAGACGTGTGTCTATCATAAAAATTCAGTATTTTAAGTAGCTCTCGCTAACAAACATGCACTCTCAAACACACATAATCTCATTGTCGTTGTGTTATTGTTGTTGATTTTACGTCACCACTGTCAAGTATTTGCCTTTGGGAAATGACAATAAACACCAAGACATGATTTCCCAAGACTTCCTTAAAACGCAACAACATGAAGATGTAGACGAAAAATTAAGACACATTTTCCTATACATCTTTATGTGAGTGTGAGTGTGTGTGTGTGTGTGTGTGTGGAGTGGCTAAAGTATCTTTACTCATTTAGGAAATTATCTCATAAACCCTTTAAAATGCCACCCTTGAAAAACAAAAAAACAAAACTCATTGAATTTGTCAAAGAGTTCTTTGGAAAATTACAGGTGACATATATGAAAAAAAAAAATTGTGGATTTAGCTTAGCTAAGAGTTATATGGTAACGTATGATAACAGCTCAGCCAGCTCTTTCTGACTAATAGCTTTGTGTTGCAGGAGACAAACAACCAGCTTCCGGGTTAAGTCGTTACAATAAAAAGCTGAATACATAGAAATAAAACAAGCAAGAGGGTTACTAGCTTTAATTATACTACAAAACCCGTAAGGAGAGGCAAATGTGGGAAGGAGCCGACTATGTAATACTCTTACACATGAGACCTATGTCGAAATCTAGTCAGATGGTGAAAGGATGAAAGATATATATGGGAGTTATACCTAAAGTTGGACTGACTTTGATGCAATTAAGAACACGTACGTCAAATAAAAAACTTTGCTCTAAATTTTGTAAAGATCGGACCAAAATTATGGCTACTAGCCCTAAAATCCATATCAGATGAAAAATATATATGAGAGCTATATCCAACACCGAACCGATTTTTACAAAGTTTTGCACACGTTCACAAATAACACATATCGTGCTAAGTTTTGTAAAGATCGAACCAAAACTGTGGCTTTTACAGCCTTAAAAGGCCACATCGGATGACACACATATATATGGGAGCTATATCTAAATCTGATCGGATTTCTTCAAAAATTGATCACACATATTGGGACGTCAAATAGAACATCTCGTGCATAATTTTGTAAATCGGATAAAAATGTTGGCTCCTTTGGCCAGGGACGTAGCCATATCAGTGACAAATCCTCTAAAGATTAGAACAGATTCGAACTTAATCTGCCTATGGACAAAAAACAAGTAAAAAGGCGTTAAGTTCGGCCGGCCCGAACTTTGGATACCCACCACCTCGGGTATATATGTCAACCACCTTTCGTCAAAGCCCGGTGAAAAATGCGTACCCTGTGCCCCATATCAGCAACATCGAAATATTTTTCGATTTGGACCAAATACTAATAAGTACACGTCATTGTTTAATTGTGTATAACAAAACATTGGTCCCTTAAGTAGCTATGTCTAAAAATAAACCGATCTGCACCAAATACGACACGGATGCCGGAAAGCCTACCATAAGTCACTGTGTTAAATTTCAATGAAATCGGACTATATATACGCCTTTTATGAGGCCAAGACTTTAAATCGAGATATCGGTCTATATGGCAGCTATATCCAAATCGGGACCGATCTTAACCAAATTGAAAAAGAATTTCGAAGGGCTTATCTTAATTCAATGTTCCAAATTTGGGCGAAATCGGGCAATAAATGCGCCTTTTATGGGCCCAAAACCTTAGATCGGTAGATCGGTCTATATGGCAGCTATATCCAAATCTGAACCGATCTGTGCCATATTGCAGAAGTATGTCAAGGGGCTTAACCTAACTTACTGTCCGGAATTTCGGCGACATTGGACAATAATTGCGCCTTCTATGGCCCCAAAACCTTAAATCGGGAGATCGGTCTATATGGCAGCTATATCCAAATCTAAACCGATCTGTGCCATATTGCAGAAGTATATCGAGGGGCTTAACTTAATTTACTCTACCAAATTTCGGCGACATCGGACAATAAATGCGCTTTTTATGGGCCCAAAACCCTAAATTGAGAGATCGGTCTATATGGCAGCTACACCTAAATCTGGGCCAATTGAAAAATGACGTCGAAGGGCCTAATTCAACTCACTGTCCCAAATTAATATTATTGCCGTTGGCCCTGAATTAAGCTCCGACCCTGTTAGTCCCCCAACACACCGAGGCCACCCAGGGATATATTCACAGCCCTCCCACCTGCGAAGAAATTGTGTGTTCTGGTCTCACCCAAAAATGGCAAATCAGTCGGTCCTGACAACGTACCTGCCGAACTGTTGCGCATCTCATTGCTCAGTCAATCAACCCAATTATCAGAGAGGCCTGGGACACAAATGTTATTCTCTCAGAATGGATGAAAGGAATCATGGTCATGATTCCAAAGCAGGGTGACCTCACCCAGTGTAAAAACTGGAGGGGAATAACTGTGCTAAACGCAATAAATAAGGTAATGGCAACCATTCGACTGTAGTTTATTGCGCCTGCGCTGGGCAGCATTTTGCGGAAGGATCAGGCGGATTTTGGCCAGGACGTTCTTGTGCCGAGCTCATCAACAGTTTGCGTATAATCATTGAGCTGTCTGTAGAAATCAATACACACCTACACCTTTTATTCATCGACTTCGAGCGTGCTTTTGACATAGTTTTGCGAAGCTCTATATAGAGTATGCTGTTGAATAAGGCCATCTCAGAAAAGATCGTGACACTAATTAGAGAGCTGCCTAGGAATGCTGAAGTTTTAGTCCGTTTCAATGAATGAAGAGCCGTCCTTTCGGAAACGATAAAGGAGTGAAACAGTGGTGCATCTTATCGCCGACGCTATGTATAAGGCTCAATTATCACCTGATTTGACAGACATTCTGTAGCATGACATCTGCTATGGTCTCCAATATCTAAGCCATAAATGGCCCGAATCGGACCATAACCTGATACAGTTCCAATTGTATAGCATTTCGTTTCCATACTCCTTTGTTTGTCTATAAAGAGATACGGGGCGAGAGAGATTCGGCCTGGCCGAAATTAGGACGCTTTTATTTGTTTTTTTATACCCTCCACCATACGATGGGGGTATACTAATTTCGCCATTGTGTTTGTAACACCTCAAAATATGCGTCTGAGACCTCATAAAGTATATATATTCTTGATCGTCATGTCATTTTAAGTCGATCTAGCCATGTCCGTCCGTCTGTCCGTCCGTCCGTCTGACTGTCGAAAGCATGCTTACTTTCAAAGGTAGGTTGGAATTGTAAATGGGCCAAATCGGTCCATGTTTTGATATAGCTGCCATATAAACCGATCTTGGGTCTTGACTTCTTGAGCCTCTAGGGTGCGCAATTCTTATCCGATTGGGATGAAATTTTGCACGACGTGTTTTGTTATGATAGCCAACACCTGTGCCAAGTATGGTTCAAATCGGTTTATAACCTGATATAGCTGCCATATAAACCGATCTTGGGTCTTAACTTCTTGAGCCTCTAGAGTGCGCAATTCCTGTCCGATTGGAATGAAATTTTGCACGAGGTCGCAATTATTATCCGATTTGCCTGAAATTTTGTACGACGGATTCTCTCATGACCATTAACATACGTGTTTATTACGGTCTGAATTGGTCTATAGGCCGATACAGTTCCCATATAAATCGATCTCTCTATTTTACTTCTTGAGCCCACAAAGGGCGCAATTCTTATTCGAATTGGCTGACATTTTACACAGGTCTCCAACATATAATTTAATTGTGGTCCAAGCCGGACCATATCTTGATATCGTTTTAATAGCAGAGCAAATCTTTTCTTATATCCTTTTTTTTGTCTAAGAAGAGATGCCGGGAAAAGAACTCGACAAATGCGATCCATGGTGGAGGGTATATAAGATTCGGCCCGGCCGAACTTAGCACGCTTTTACTTGTTATATATAAGATATGGCGCAAATCGGCAAATAACCTGATATAGCTACCATATAAACCGATCTGGGATCTTGAATTATTGAGCCTCTAGAGGGCGCAATTCTCATCCGATTCGGCAGTAATTTTGAACAACTGTTTCTCTCATGACCTTCAACATACGGGTCTAATATGGTCTGATTCGATCAATAGCTTGATACAGCTACCATATAAACCTATCTCCCGATTTTGCTTCTTGAGCCCCTACAAGGCTCAATTCTTATCCAAATGAACTGAAATAATACACCATAGTATATTCTTAGTTTGCCTTAAAAGAAATATTGCGCATAGAACTCGACATATGCGATCTATGGTGGAGGGTATATAAGATTCGGCTCGGCCGAACTTAATGCCTTTTTACTTGTTTTTATTTATGATTAGCAAGTTGAAACTTTTCAACTTGTCAATTTTGTCATGGCACCTAACTTCTGTAGCCTTCTTTGCAACTTTGCAATGGCCTTAGCAACATTTGATCTCTACTCAAGGTCTCACAGAAATCATTTGGAAAACATTCTAGACATATCAAAGTATAATTAATTGATATGCCAACAACTCCCAAATAATTTCCACTTAATTTCCACTTTGTAAGCCCCATCAAGCATTTTTGGGGTCGTTTTTCCCCTCTGATTGTTGACCTCTTTGAGATGTGTGCTTGTTGTTGTTTGTTCTTTGTGTATGTCAACGGCGTTGTCATCAAAACTTCTAGCAGTATGCCTGCCTAAATCTTCTTTTCCATATAAAAGGCATTTACAAACGCAACGAAATGACAATTCGCACGAAAAAAAAGAAGAAAATTGTAATAAGAAAACGAATATTGTTTCTTTTGTTTTGTGATTTTAGGATAAATTATTTCAGATGTTTAATCGCATTTAATTTGTTTACCGTACTGTCTTGCAGCATAAACATATTTGGAAGTATTAAAGAGCTAATCGAGTAATGTACCCTTTTCAAAATTTTGTAGGCGTTTCGCAGCCAGGGAGCAAACCCCTCGCCCACAGCTCTCTGACTTGTTTAACAATAGACGATGACTTTGGGAGGGGGGGTGGCCAAAGGGGAGGGATGGGGCCTATAGCCTACCAAACAATAAGGACAAAAGGGAAAAATGTTTTGCTATTAATTTTTTCCTTTGTTATTGTTTTTGTTTCTTGGCCAAACTTTTATCATTAGTTAAGAAAGGTAAGTTGTTGGTTGGTTGCTTGGTTGGTGTTGGAGCACAGCATAAAGTTGATGTGGTGGCGGCTTAACTCTCCTGAAATGAGATGAGCAGCAAAACCCTATGGCATTTGAAAGCATATGGGCCATGACAGAATGGATGCAGCATCAACAGCAGCAGCTGGAATCCCAAGTTAAATAACCAGGACAGAAAGGCTGCTTCTATTCCTTATGATCCTGCTGCTGCTGATGATGATGAAAAGATAACAACAATTACCTTTTTTTGTTGTTCCCCTCTCTATTGTGTAGTTACCATTTGCCTAGTTTAGCAATGTTAATTGGCAAGAGGTGGGTTAATTTATGTTTAAATGTTCAATTCCTGGCAAAACAAAGACTCTGGGGTATGTAAGTCAATTTAAGGCAGAGTTGCCATTTAACAAAATTTTCAAAATACTATTGGATACCAAGAAGCTCAACGGGGGGATAAGTTTAAGGGACGCACTAAACTCAACATAGATTTTGGAAGGATAAACTATGCAAGAATTTAGCCAAATTTAATAATGGCCATTTACGATTCCAACAACCGTAACACATACAAATAAGAAGAATTAAGCGTCAGGTTGGGTTAGGTTGACCAGAGGTTGCAGATTTAAAGCGCTTCATGCATACACCTTAGCCAGCAATCGGCTTGTTGTGCACTCTAAGTAATAAATACAAGTGAAAAGGGTACTAAGTTCGGCAGAGCCGAATCTTTTGTAAGTTCTTTGCCCAGTATCTCTTTACAAGCAAACAAAGGATAATAGATAACAAGTAAGAGCTTGCTAAGTTCAGCCGGGCCGAATCTTATATACCCTCTACCATGGATCGCATTTGTCGAGTTCTATGCGAGGTATCTCTTTTTGAGCAAACAAAGAAGATTGAATAAGAACTGTTATGCTATTGGAGCTGTTGGGTTGCCCAAAAAGTAATTGCGGATTTTTTAAAAAAAAGTAAATGCATTTTTAATAAAACTTAGAATGAACTTTAATCAAATATACTTTTTTAACACTTTTTTTCTAAAGCAAGCTAAAAGTAACAGCTGATAACTGACAGAAGAAATAATGCACTTACAGAGTCACAAGCTGTGAAAAAATTTGTCAACGCCGACTATATGAAAAATCCGCAATTACTTTTTGGGCAATCCAATATATCAAATTATAGTCCGATTCGGACCATAAATGAATGCTGAATATTGTAGAAGTCATTGTGTAATATTTCAGTTCATTCGGATAAGAATTGCGCCTTGTAGGGGCTCAAGAAGCAAAATCGGGAGATAGGTTTATATGGAAGCTATATCAAGCTATTGATCGATTCAGACCATATTGGACACGTATATTGAAAGCTATGAGAGAAGCCGTTGTACAAAATTTCTGTTAAATCGTATAGAATTGCGCCCTCTGGAGGCTCAAGAAGTCATGATCCCAAATCAGTTTATATGGCAGCTATATCAGGTTATCTACCGATTTGCGCCATACTTAGCGCAGTTATTGTAAGTCATACTAAAACACCTCATGCTAAATTACAGCCAAATCGGATAAGAATTGCGCCCTCTAGAGGCTCAAGAAGTCAAGATCCAAGATCGGTTTATATGACAGCTATACCAGATTATGAACCGATTTGAATCATACTTAGTGCAGTTGTTGGAAGTGATACCAAAACACTATGTGCAAATTATCAGTTAAATCGGACGAGAATTGCGCCCTCTAGAGGCTCAAGAAGTCAAGATCCAAGATCGGTTTATATGGCAGCGATATCAATACATGAACCTATTTGAACCATACTTAGCGCAATTATTAGAAGTGACATCAAAACACCATGTACAAAATTTCAGTAAAATCGGACGAGAATTGCGCCCTCTAGTGGCTGAAGAAGTCAAGACCCTAGATCGGTTTATATGGTAGCTATATCAGCTTATGGACCGATTTGAACCATATTTGGCACTGTTGTTGGATATCATAACAAAACACGTTGTGCAAAATTTCATTCCAATCGCATAAGAATTGCGCCCTCTAGAGGCTCAAGAAGTCAAGACCCAAGATCGGTTTATATGGCAGCTATATCAGGTTATGAACCGATTTACACCGTACTTGGCACAGTTGTTGGACGTCATAACGAAACACCGCATGCAAAATTTAAGCCAAATCGGATTGGGATTGCGCCATCTAGAGGCTCAAGAAGTCAAGACCCAAGATCGGTTTATATGGTAGCCATATCAGGTTATGGACCGATTTGAACCATACTTGCACAGTTGTTGGATAACACAATAAAACACGTTGTGGAAATTTTCATTTCAATCGGATAAGAATTGCGATCTCTATAGGCTCGAGAAGTCAAGACCCAAGATCGGTTTATATGGCAGCTATATTAAAACATGGACCAATATGGGCCGTTTATCCAATACCAACCGACCTATAGTAATAAGAGGTATTTGTACAAAATTTCAAGCGGCTAGCTTTACTCCTTCGGAAGTTAGCGTACTTTCGACAGACAGACAGACGGACGGACGGACATGGCTAAATCGACTTAAAATGACATGACGATCAAGAATATATAAACTTAATGGGGTCTCAGACGCCTATTTCGAGGTGTTACAAACAAAATGACGAAATTAGTATACCCCCATCCTATGGTGGAGAGTATAAAAATTGTTATACTATTGGAGCCATATCAAGTTATGGACCGTTTCGGACCATAATTGATTTGGATGTTGGAGACCAACTTTAATGCCAGTGTGCAAAATTTCAGCCACATTGGATAAGAATTACGCCCTTTAGGCTCAGGAAGAAAAATGTGTATATGAACCTATTTGGACCATATGTGAAGCGCATGTTTAAGGTAATAGAAAAAACCACTGTGCAAAATTTCAACCAAATTGTGCTCTCTAGAGGATCAAGAAGTAAAATTTGGAAGATCAGTTTATATGGGACCTATAGCAGGTTATGCAGCCATTTACACCATACTGGATGCATATGTTTAAGGAAACAGAGACATGTAAAAGCGCGTTAAGCTCTGTCGGACCAAATCTTATATACCCTCCATCATGCATAGCATTTGTCAAGTTCTTTGCCCGCTATCTATTTGTAGGCAAACAAAGGATAATGAAAACCAGATCTCTTGATTTGCGATCACCCTGCAATTGTCATCTGATATGGCGGAAATTTCGCATGGAATTCTCTGTTTTCACTTTGTTAGAGGTCAAAACAGAATGCGGTCCAAATCCGATTATACCGATTTCTTAATTTTTCAACCTAATCTCCTAGAAACCGCTATGTTTTCTAATTTGGCTGGAATGGTGCATGAAATGGTTTTCTAGAACTTCCAACATCCGAGGTAAGTATTGTCAAATCGGCCTATTACGTGATATAGTTTCCATATAAACCAATTTTCGAATATGTCTTCTATGCCCCCAAGAAGTTTAAATTTTTGTCACCCAACTAAGTTATTGGTTGCCCAAAAAGTAATTGCGGAGTTTTCATATAGTCGGCGTGGACAAATTTTTTCACAGCTTGTGACTCTGTAATTGCATTCTTTCTTCTGTCAGTTATCAGCTGTTACTTTTAGCTTGCTTTAGAAAAAAAATTTAAAAAAAGTATATTTGATTAAAGTTCATTCTAATTTTTATTAAAAATGCATTTACTTTCTTTTAAAAAATCCGCAATTACTTTTTGGGCAACCCATAGGTTAAGCTAGTGGTAGTTTATTTTTTTAAACAGACTCACTTAGGCCTGTGATGGCAATCAAATCAAGCGACTAGCTTTATGCGTTCGACCGCTATCGTGATTTCGACAGACGGACAGACAATCAAGAATATAAATACCTACCAGAACCGGGCCCACTCCCGGTTCTGGTAGTTACAACTCTCTTATATCCTTTTAGGGTGAAGTCACTTCGCCCTGAAATCGGATATTGAATTCGCGCCACTGTAGCCTATAATGCTGAATGCGTTCAAAGCCAGGCGAGAACATCGGACAAAGCGGTGTTTATCCCCTCTTAATGTTGGCGACATTAGCGAGGTACAATGCCATGCACGGCACTGTGGGACGGTTCCTAGTGGTAATGTTCTTCCTTATAGTAGTGTTCTCAATAGAGGAGGGATGGCACCTCAGACATTTAAATATAAAATTCCTGCTGCACTTCCAAATCCCTTTAATTTGAGCCCCACATTGCCATGGCCGATAAATATGAAGCGTTTAGAGGTTGTTTTGGGGTTGGGGAGGCCACCGACACTTTGCACTGAAATTAGATATCAAATTAGTTTTTTTACTCCCAACGAAAATGAAGTTCAGTTTAGGGGGTGCTTTAGGGCGTACCCCAAAACAATTGGCCCCAAAATTGGATATCGAATTCGTTTTCTACTCTCAAATACCTTTCATTTGAGACCCATATTGCCATAATAGGTCAAGTAACCCATTTGAGGTGTGTTTAATGTCATATTCGTAACCTACTCCCTAATACCTTTCATTTGAGTCCCATATAGCCATGGTCGGCTAATATGCCCATTTGGGGGTATTTGGGGTTGGGCGACCATATTCGTAATCTACTGCCTAATAATTTTCATTTGAGTACCATATTGACATGAACTGAGAACATGTCTGTTTAGAGAAGTTTTGGGGTTGGGGGCCTGCTGGGTACTTGGACCCAAATTTTAATACCATATTTGTTTTTATACCCACCACCGAAGGATGTCTTTAAAAATAGAGATATTGAGCTGAAATTTTGCACAGATTCTTTTTTTGTCCATAAGCAGGTTAAGTTCGAAGATGGGCTATATCGGACTATATCTTGATATAGCCCCCATATAGACCGATCCGCCGATTTAGGGTCTTAGGCCCATAAAAGCCACATTTATTATCCAATTTTGTTGAAATTTGGGGCAGTGAGTTGTGTTAGGCCCTTCGACATCCTTCGTCAATTTGGCTCAGATCGGTCCAGATTTGGATATAGCTGCCATATAGACCGATCCTCAGAATTAGGGTCTTAGGCCCATAAAAGCCACATTTATTATCCGATTTCGCTGAAATTTGGGACAGTGAGTTGTCTTAGGTCCTTCGACTTCTTTCGTTAAATTGCCCCAGATCGGTCGAGATTTGGATATAGCTGCCATATAGACCGATCCTCCGGTTAAGGGTCTTAGGCCCACAAAAGCCACATTTATTATCCGATTTTGATGAAATTCGGGACAGAGAATTGTGTAAGGCCCATCGACATCCTTCGTTAATTTGGCTCAAATCGGTCCAGATTTGGATATAGCTGCCATATAGATGGATCCTCCGATTTATGGTGTAAGGCCCATAAAAGCCACATTCATTATCCGATTTTGCTGAAATTTGGGATAGTGAGTTGTGTTAGACCCTTTGATATATTTCTTCAATTTGGTCGAGATCGGTTCAGATTTAGATATAGCTGCCATATAGACCGATTTCTTGATTTATGGTTTTGGGCCCATAAAATGCTCATTTATTGTCTGATGTCGCCGAAATTTTGAACAGTGAGTTAAGTTAAGCCCCTTGACATACTTCTGCAATATCGAACAGATCGGTCCAGATTTCGATATAGCTGCCATATAGACCGATATCTAGGTTTTAGGTTTTGGGGCGATAAAAGACGCAGTTATGTTTCAGCCACCATCCGACATCTAAAAACTATATAACCTATAATTTCTTTTTTTTTTTGATTCTCCAGAACAACAAACAAACCGAGTCTCATACAGTCATGATGGGTCATGTGCTCATTTGGGGAGTTTTTATGGGGTGGGGTGATCCCCTACACGTTGATCTTATTTTGTATGCCAGATTCGTATTGTACTCCCGAATACCTTTCATTTAAGCCCCATATTGATAAGGACGACCAATTTGTTTGTTTTTATACATTTTTGGGTTAGGGCGACTTTCTGGGTACTTGGGTAAAATTTTTAATACCATATTGGTATTCTACTTTTACTTCAATACCTTTCATTTGATATCCATATTGTCTTTATCGGTCCACTTGTGATTTTGGGTGGTATTTTTTGGGCAACGGGGGAGGGTCCGCCCCCCCTTTCGATATCAACAAATTATAAAGCATATTCGTAATCTACTCTCGGATACCTTTCATTTGAGTCCCATATTGTCATGATCGTCAAATAAACCTATTTTAAGGGGGTTTTGGGGCTGGGGTGGCCCCCCCAGGTACTTGGACCCAACTTTTATTACGAAATTCGTAGTCTCTTCTCCAATACCTTTCATTTGAATCCCATATTGTCCCGATCGGTTCACTTTTATTTTTGGTTAGTACTTTTACGGTAAGGGGGAGGGTTCGCCTCCCCTCCCGATATCAAAAAATGTTTCGTTGCAGACCAACCTACACAATCTGTGGTAATCGGTTAAGTCTATACGGAACAAACAAACAAACCGACAAACAAACACAAATTGAATTTTATATATAATAATGGCTTTTACGGATTTTGTCGAAATGTGCTGAGATCGGCGGGCCCGAACTAAAAGCCAATTTATATGCCCTTGCTAGTGGCAACTCTATGCCCCATGCTTGCGGCATAGAAATGTGAGTTTTATTTCCAATTTTCTACAAAACTAAATCAGTACTGCAGTAACGTGAGAAAGAGGCCATTAGCAATGGGGGTATGGGTATTTGTTTAGCCCAAAGCCTCTCAGGTTTCCCATCGCATGGTGGTTGGTATGCGGTCGGTAGAAAGGTTAGATGTGATGCGTATCCTGTTTGCTATCAGTTTTCTCGATAATCAGGTGTACGTGTGAGTGGGCGTCTAAATGTTGTTGTAGTTATACAGCAGCAGAGAAACTTGTGGTGCATTGTGTGGGTAAGTTGATTTGATCGAAAACAAAGAACACATGCAGACAATAATTAACCAACCCAGCATACACCCACCCACACATGCTTACTCGTCCAAAACTTTGTTCATTAGAGATGTGCTACGAGAGTTCAGTTTGTCTTACAATTAACGCAAAAAACTTCAACTGCCATTACCTCGTTCGGGGTGGCCTGATAAACTGTCGAATGTCTAAATGATGAAATGATGCAGTGATGGAAAACCGCCAAGACAAACACATATTCCCCTGAAAACCAAAACCCTTGATAAAGTTCTGGCTTTTGGTTGTTTTCTTTGTTTTTTTCAACTTTTATTACGACGCATATGTGTCTTG
The DNA here is from genome assembly GCF_963082655.1 of Stomoxys calcitrans. Lineage (NCBI taxonomy): Eukaryota > Metazoa > Arthropoda > Insecta > Diptera > Muscidae > Stomoxys > Stomoxys calcitrans. The sequence goes on from NC_081553.1 coordinate 22,995,483, forward strand.
GCAGGAAAATTTCGGAAGTTGCCAGGTCAAGCGGTGGAAGAAATTAATAATTGCTCTTCAATTAGGGAGTTTTTCTTGCAACTAATTGGGTAATTATGCATGAGATTGGAAAGTTTAATGGAAGCACAGTTTTGTGTTGGAATCTTAAATCGGCACTAGCTGGCCAAGAACCTGGGTGACCTTTAAAGCCTTGTTTTCGTTGTTTTCCTTTAATAATTGATATCAATACAGCCTGGGAGTGCTGCCCTAAATATTCCTGAAGCGGAAATTTATTTTTGTTTCCCTTTGTAAATTTTCTAGGAAAGGTTATTTGTTTTGTTGTGGAGATATTTGCAAATATTTAATACTAAAACAATGTTTTTCCCTTACTTAGATCTTGTGGCCGGGAGTGTAGGTTTAGGTGTGGGTGGGTGAAGAAAAAAAAAACACTACAATTACATTAGCCCAGACCTGTTTCAAACACAAAAAGACGCTTTTCCCTAGAACTAAATTATATTCATTTGCTCTTTCAAGGGATCTTCCTGTGCCCCCGCATCCAAACTTACTCACCATTATCCCAGTCACAAAAAGGTTAGTTAGCAAGTCGGATGGGGGGGGGGGGTTGGGGGTAGAAGAAAGTCCAAATCTGTTTTGATGCTTGCTAATATTATTATGTTTCTGCGTCTTTATTAAGACTACATGAATGAATGAATGAATGAGAGAGACAGGCCAGCCGACCAAACAGAGGCACTCCCCACACACAAAGTGTTTACAAATAAGCTTTTGAATGCGTGTATATCCATTTCTGTGAAACGAAATGATTTAATAGGCTTTTAGTCTCAAGGACTAATTTTCAAAGCAGCCCAGCACAATGTGCAGGACAATTGTAACAGGAGGAGGACATCATCCATCCTGACCCTGACTGCAGACTCTTCACCAGAGTTGTTGACATTTGCAACATCATGGTGTCCACCCCAAAACTACAAACATTAATTCATTATGGAATTAATTAAGTGTCCCATTTGCCATGGAGAAAATAGATGCTGAATTATGGCATGTGTTTTGATTTCATCTTTTTTTTTTCTTTTAAGAAAATATTGTTTGCAATAGGTGGGCTGTTCGAAATTAAAGTAAAAATATTATTTTATATGTTTTGCAATGTGGGTGTTCCCACTTCTTCTTTTGTTTATGTTGCGATTTTATTTTTAACGTTCTCTGTAAACGTAGAGAAATCTTAGGCAAGTGTCTTAGATTATCAGTGCGGGGGTCATGGTTTAGATTTCCACTACAGGCTTTGGTATGTCGCCACTACGCTACATCACAATTCTTTAAATGGTTTTCCAAAGGTGGATTATGTGGGAGGTTTATCGATTTAGATCATAACGAAATACTTTGTGGAAAAATATAGAAAAATCTATTGGTAGTTGCAACCCCTAGGGCTAAAAGAGTTGAATGGGAAAATCGGTTTATAGGAGAGCTTTTGCTGGTTATATACAGATTTCGACAATACATTGGCTAACAATAGCGCCCCCTAGAGGCCCAGGATGTCTAATCGGGAGATCGATATATTTTGGCGTCGATGGCAATCGATATTATTGGGGTGCCCAAAAAGTAATTGCGGATTTTTCATATAGTCGGCGTTGACAAATTTTTTCACAGCTTGTGACTCTGTAATTGCATTCTTTCTTCTGTCAGTTATCAGCTGTTACTTTTAGCTTGCTTTAGAAAAAAAGTGTAAAAAAAGTATATTTGATTAAAGTTCATTCTAAGTTTTATTAAAAACGCATTTCCTTTCTTTTAAAAAATCCGCAATTACTTTTTGGGCAACCCATATAAAGGTTATGGACCGATTTGGACCAAACTCTGCACTGTCAGTTTATGCAGGAGCTATGCCAAGTTATAGACCATGGATAATGAAAATTGCGCCCTCTTGGGGCTCAGTAACTGCAATTTATGTTGGACTATACCACATTATGGACCGAATCGGAGCATTCTGAACACATATGAAGGATTTTTGTACAACGCTTTTTTCCACGACAGCCACTAAATGCACGTATTTCCATTGGCATCATTTCAGAAGATCGGTCTATATGCCAACTATATACAAATGTGATCCGATCTTGACAATGCGAAGGGTATCGAAGGGCCTAACACAACTCGCTGTATAAAATTTCAGCTAAAACAGGTAGTAAATGAACTTTTAAGGTGCTCAAGACCTTAAATTTGGAAATTGGT
>NC_081553.1:23002696-23092696 GCF_963082655.1 Stomoxys calcitrans
TGGGTGGGTTGAGGGAACCACACGACATCGTCTGGCACACCACCACAGTCCCGTTTCTGCTTTACACAGAGCCAAAGAATATCGCAAAAGTTTAATCGAAAAAAACAAAACTAAACGGGTGGTCAACACTAAAACTCACACCCACACACATTTTAATATTGTTATACCCTGCACTAAAGCTTATGGTATAATAGGTTCGTATAAAGATATGGTATGCCCTTAAGAACGGGGAAATAAATTGTCAAAACTGCAAGAGATCGGAAATCTAAACAATTAGAAGCATGTTAAAATCCTCAAGGCCGTGTCTTATATACCCTTCACAAAGGAGCGAAATTTCGAGGGGTTAACTTTACTCGTTTAGAACTAAACGTGTTTTTTGGACAAACGGACGGACAGACGAAATACCAGCGAAAATATCGGCAGATTACAACTCGGTTTTTAAGCGGCTAAAGGCATATGTGGTCACATCGAGCGAAAGAAAAAGGATTCCAAATTTCAGATTACTACCCCAAATTTTCATACCCTCCACCATAGGATGGGGCGTATACTTATTTCGTCAATTCGTTTGTAACACCTCGAAATATGCGTCTAAGACCTTATAAAGAATATATATTCTTGATCGTCGTGACATTTTATGTCGACCTACCCATGTCCGTCCGTCCGTCTGTCGAAAACACGCTAACTTTCGAAGCAGTCAAGCTAGGCGTTTGAAATTTTGCATAAATATTTCCTATTACTGTAGGGGGTTGGAATTGTTAATGGGCCAAATCGGTCCCAGTTTTGGACCTTCTAAAGTGTTCTGGCATGACTCCCAGCAACTGTGTCAAGTATAGTCTAAATCAGTTTATAACCTGACATAGCCGCCATATAAACCGATCTCCCGATTAGACTTCTTGAGCCTCTAAAGGGCGCAATTCCTATCCGATTTGGCTTTGGCTTTTGTACGACGTTTTTCATTATCACTTCCAACAACTGTGCTAAGCATGATTCAAATCGGTCCATAACTTGATATATCTGTCATATAAGCCGATCTTGGGACTTCTTCAGACAGACAGACGACAGACAGACAGACGACAGACAGACAGACGACAGACAGACGACAGACAGACGATAGACAGACGACAGACAGACGACAGACAGACGACAGACAGACGACAGACAGACGACAGACAGACGACAGACAGACGACAGACAGACGACAGACAGACGACAGACAGACGACAGACAGACGACAGACAGACGACAGACAGACGACAGACAGACGACAGACAGACGACAGACAGACGACAGACAGACGACAGACAGACGACAGACAGACGACAGACAGACGACAGACAGACGACAGACAGACGACAGACAGACGACAGACAGACGACAGACAGACGACAGACAGACGACAGACAGACGACAGACAGACGACAGACAGACGACAGACAGACGACAGACAGACGACAGACAGACGACAGACAGACGACAGACAGACGACAGACAGACGACAGACAGACGACAGACAGACGACAGACAGACGACAGACAGACGACAGACAGACCACAGACAGACGACAGACAGACGACAGACAGACGACAGACAGACGACAGACAGACGACAGACAGACGACAGACAGACGACAGACAGACGAATTTTCGTTGAATTTAGATTCTATAAAAATTTCGTCAAATTTTTATGCCCCGTAAGACGGGGGTATATTTATTTTGACATTCCATTACAACATATCGAAACAAGAAAATTAAGATATTCAGCTTAAACTTCGCTTCCGACCCTATAAATTATATATTGTTGATCGTCGTAAAAATCTAAGAAGATCCAGCCATGTCCGTCAGCCCGTCAGTCCGCCTGTCTGCTGAATTCACACTACCGGTTTTCAAAATAAAGATATTTTGCTGGAATTTTGTACAGATTATTTTTTTTCCAAAGGCAGGTTAAGTTCGAAGATGGGCTATATCGGACTATATCCGGATGTAACCCCCAATAGACTCCCCCACTTTTGTACTCAGTATAGTCAAGATCGGGCTATATTTGGATAAAAGCTGCGATATAGGCTGAACATCCGTTTTCAATATTGCTCTCATCGTCCTATAATTCAACATAGCTGCCATATAGAACGCTCTCTCGTCCTAAGGTCTTGAGCCCATAAAAGGAGCATTTATTATCCGATTTCGCAGAAATTTGGAATATTGACCTATTTTTTTCCGATTTTAGTCCTTGGACCACAGCGTTTACTACCAGATTTCGCTGAAATGTGACACAGTGAGGTGCGTAAGGCCCTATGACACCCGCATTCAATATGGGCCCTCTATACTTTTCAACATTCATGCCTTTTATGGTTCAGATCGGTCTTTATTTTGGATATAGCTGCGCCATATCGACCTATATTCTGTTTTAGAAACTTGAACTGTGAATCGTATTTATTTACCAGACCACTCGATGTCCGTGCCAAGTTGGCGCAATTTTGTAAACACTTGGCTCCAAATTTGAAAGTCAGATTCGTAATGCTTTCCCAAAGACCTTTCATTTGACACCCATATTGTTCCAGTCGGTTAATATGTCCCCCTAAGAGGGCTTTTAGGGTGGAGCATTCGCCCTGTCTGCTTCACCCTAAATGTAAGTATCATATACCAGTTTTTGGGTTCATACTGAACAACCAAATCAAAGCACTATCATATTTGTGACTTAATTTGGTTCCTTCTCCTTTAAGATAATAAAGGAGTTATTTGATCAAAATGTTCCAGAGAATAGGGGAAGAACACCGTTTTGTCTGTCTGTTCATCAGCCAGTCCATTTTCAAAAAATTTTTGCTCGGACAATGGTCAATGTTTCCCATCCTTTTAAACACACTAACGGCTGTTCACTGATTTCCTTCCTCTTATATGTAGGGTCTTAAACATTCTGCTTTGCCCAACCTTTCTGTCTTCCTTCATAACATTTCTTACACGAGTATTCCAAAGTCAAGCAAAGCCAAGAACTTTTTCCCATGAGGAGTAAAAGCAAAAAAACTAATTTATGATGCAAAATTTACGCGGTGTATATTTTTTAACTTTAATTTTTCTTGGGCTTGACGTTCTAACCAATTTTGTGGAAAGGATTGTTGGGTAGATTATAAAGGTCGGCCCAAGTATTTCAATTGCCTTTTTAACTGAAAAGACAACATATTTGGATTTTTCTTTTTTTGTTTTTTTGAGGGGATACATGTGTGCGCACTGAGATTGAAGTGAAAATACATAAAGAAAGCTCAGTTTATTAATTAGGTAAACATGAAGGCCGCCAACGCTAAAGCTGCCACCATTAACTTTGCCGCCTTCGTCCTTAGCTACTATAGCCGCAACGCGCACAAAAGGCAAAGGCAACGGCAACGCATAAATTAAGGCCAAATATTAAATGTTTTTGGGTTTCCCAGTTTGAATTTGCCCAAACCCAAGATACATGACAGATATGTATTAACCCTTTTCTCCAACCAACCAGCACCAAATAAAAGGGACATTTACTTTGTTTAGATGTTTAAAACTCTCCAACCCTTATATCCTTCCCTGCCAGGGATATTCGGTTTTTTTTTTTGTGAAGGATAATACGCAAAATATTCTGCCACACTAGACATGCCTAATGAAATTCATCTTGCATGACAGTTAATTAAATTGTACTACACATTTCTATATCTTGACGCCTAAAAATTATGCAGGCCAATGAAAGGGCTATGAAATCTTGTTAGAAGAAAATACCTTTCTTTTCCATGGCAACTTTTTCGAAGAAATTTCCCTATGTACATAAATGACAATAAAAATGCGTAAGGCACACGCATGTACCAAGGTCGAATGGGCATAAATGGGCTGTCATGAAAAACGATATTCTCAAAGGAAGTATATTGAGAAGGAGATGAAGTTTAGCAAATGGCTTAAACAACATATAGGAAAATTTGCGCTGGCAAAGTTACAGACAAATCGGGGAGTTAAGGAAGGGAATAAGTGGGTGGCACGGCAAGAGGCTAAGTGAAAAACAGGCTGAAACACTATAGCGTAAGGAAGGATAAATGAAATGGTGGAAGGGGGATAGACGGAAGAATCGGACGAAAGATGATTGTAATAACGCTAGGAAGTACGGAATAATAAAGGGACCACCCAAGACTGAATATGAAAATTTATAAGAGTACAACTGAAGTTGAGTGAAAGTTTCTACTTTAAGTTGCAAAAATTGGTCTAAAACAGGTAAAAAGGAGTTAAGTTCGGCCGGGCCGAACTTTGGATATCCACCACCTCGAATATATATGTAAACCACCTTTCATCAAAATCGGACAATAAATGCGCCTTTTATGGCCCCAGAAACTAAAACCGAGAGATCGGTCTATATGGCAGCTATATCCAAATCTGAACCGATCTGTGCCATAATGCGGAATCATGTCAACGGGCTTCACTTAACTCACAGTCCCAAATTGCGGCAAAATCGGGCAATAAATGTGGCTTTTATGGCCCCGAAACCTAAAACCGAGAGATCGGTCTATATGGCAGCTATATCCAAATCTGGACCGATCTGTGCCATAATGCAGCAGCATGTCAAGGGACTTACTTTAACTCACTGTCCCAAATTTTTGCGACATCGGACTATAAATGCGCCTTTTATAGGCCCAAAACCTTAAATCGAGAGATCGGTCTATATGGCAGCTATATCCAAATCTAGACCGATCAAAGCCAAATTGACGGAGGACATCGAAGAGCCTAACACAACTCACTGTCCAAAATTTCAGCAAAATCGAATAACAAATGTGGCTTTTATGGCTTCAAAACCTAAAACCGAGAGATCGGTCTATATGACAGCTATATTCAAATCTGAACCGATCTAGGTCAAGTTGAGGAAGGACGTCGAAGAGCCTAACACAACCCACTGTCTCAAATTTCGGCAAAATCGGACAATAAATGCGCCTTTTATGGCCTAAAAACCTAAAACCGAGAGATCGGTCTATATGGCAGCTATAACCAAATCTGAACCGATCTGTGCCATATTGCAGAAGCATATCAAGGGGCTTAACTTAACTCACTATCCTAAATTTTGGCGACATTGGACTATAAATGCGCTTTTTATAGGCCCAAGACCTAAAATCGAGAGTTCGGTCTATATGGCAGCTATATCCAAATCTGAACCGATTTGGGCCAAATTGACGAAGGATATCGAAGAGCCTAACACAACTCAATGCCCCAAATTTCAGCAAAATCGGATAACAAATGCGTCTTTTATGGCCCCAAAACCTAAAAACGAGAGATCGGTCTATATGGCAGTTATAACCAAATCTGAACCGATCTGTGCCATATTGCAGAAGCATATCAAGGGGCTTAACTTAACTTACTGTCCCAAATTTTGGCGACATCGGACTATAAATGCGCCTTTTATAGGCCCAAAACCTTAAATCGAGAGATCGGTCTATATGGCAGCTATATCCAAATCTGAACCGATTAGGGCCAAATTGAGGAAGGATATCGATGAGCCTAACAATGCCCCACAGCTCAATGCCCCAAATTTCAGCAATATCGGCTAATAAATGTGGCTTTTATGGGCTCAAGACCCTAATTCGGAGGATCGGTCCATATGGCACCTATATCCAAATCTGGACCGATCTGGGCCAAATTGACGAAGGATGTCGAAGGGCCGGACACAACTCACTTTCCCAAATTTCAGCAAAATCAAATAATAAATGTGGCTTTTATGGGCCTAAGACCTAAATCGGCCGATCGGTCTATATGGGGGCTATATCAAGATATAGTCCCATATAGTCCATCTTCGAATTTAACCTGCTTATGAACAAAAAACGAATCTGTGCAAAGTTTCAGCTCAATATCTCTATTTTCAAAGACTGTAGCGTGATTTCAACAGACAGGTGGAGAGACGGACCGTTAGATTTAAGTGGCAGTCTGCCATCAGACTCACTTAGACGTTTTCGTCCATTGTGACACCACAGGAACAGAAGAAGGAAGATACCTTCTGGTTCCTACCGTTGAACCATCCATATCGCCTTAAAAATCCCAATAACTTGCGAATGTTCACATCCGCTAAATTAGACAGGTTCTCAAAGAAATGAGAACATAAAGTGAAACTCATTCTGACTGCTAGCGCGGGAAACACACACAGAAGGTGTTCTATAGTCTCTTCTTCTGCGATGTCCTCATAGCTTCTGCAAAAATAGTCTATCAGCATGTTTTCCGATTAGACAGTGACCTATCATGACGGACGCAATGACTGAGACGTCTGTTCAAGCCAATGACAGCAAAGCAGTGAACCTCTTCAAATCGTGGCCACATAGTTTTGGAATGCTCACAGCCCCCTCTTTGTGACCATCTATCGTACGTTGTCCTTCGGTTCTGGTTCTGAAAACTTAACTTGCATGTCGCTAGAGGTATACCCACAGATTCCAGTATCCCTGATATGTGTAGGGTAGTTCCTAGTCTCTCAAGCTCATCCGCTTTACAATTCCCTGAGATATCTCTGTCGCCCGACATCCAGATCAGGTGAATTTTGAACTCTTCAGCCATCTCGTTGAGAGATCTGCGACAGCCAAGGGCGGTTTTTGTGTTCAGAAATATGTTCTCCAGGGATTTAATGGCTGTCTGAGAAGATGCCAATCGTTGTAATGACATTATATCTTAGCCATTCCACCACTTCCTTAATTGCAAGGTTCTCTGCTTGATACATACAGCAGTGGTCGGGTAACGTGTTCAATATGACCAGTTCTAGATCTTTAGAGTACACCCCAAAGCCCAACTGGTCGTTTAGTTTGGAACCATCCGTATAGAAGTCGATGTAACTTCTGTTACCAGGGATATCGGAGTTCCAATCGGTTCTATCAGGAATAGTGTTACAGTACTTTATATCAAAAAACGGCTCAGGTAGGTTGTAATCCACACTGCCTGGATCATCGGATATTGTATCAATGATAACACAGTGTCTGTAGCCGCCACATGACCAATGAGAAAGCTCTCTAAACGTCACGGCAGTGGTCGCTGCAATTTGGGTAGCCACAATGTCCAGAGGCATAAGATGTAGAAAAAAAAATACAGAGCATCAGATGATGTCGTCCTCAGGGCGGCTGTGATGCACAAACAAGCCATCCGTTGTATCCGGTTTAAGCAGTAGCTGGAGTTTTGAAGCACAGTCCACCAGACCACAACACCATATATCATTATAGGTCTGACAACTGCAGCATATACCCAATGCATTACACGCGGTCTAAACCCCGCAACTTTTGCCAATGGTTCTCTTGCAGGTGTATAGAAGTTTCGAATTTGCAAATTTGAAATTAAAAGGTGGGTGGACCCTTTACTCTAAACTTAGATATCAGATATGTATTTTTCGTAGATGTGTCGAATTTGCAACTTAGGATTTAAAATGTGGGCGGATCCTTAACTCTTAACTTGGATAACAGACATGCATTTTTCGAGGTTTCGATTTAGATGCAAAAATTCCACTGAATACATCATTCATCACAGATAAAATAAAGTGTTACACTGTTATACAAGCCCCTTCCACAGTCACTTCACAAGAATTTTTGCCGAAAATCGTAGAAAGTCCACGATTGCTGTAGACTTCGACTATTAAGAGGTCAAAGAGATTTAAATACAGAACTGTTATACATGCAGCAGTGTTATAAATAAAAAAGTGTTATACAACTTAATACACGCTGAAAAAAAAATGTTTTTCAGATGTTCTCGCCTGAATTCTTCAGTGATATATATAAAAATATCCTTCTTGTATCCTTCTAAATTCCAGCTTCTGGCCTTGAGTGACATCATACTTTTTTAAGAATTTCTATTAATAATCATTAATCAATTTATTTATGATTGCTTTCTCTATTGGTTTTCATTAATTCATAATTCTTTTTTTTTTGGTTTCCTTTGTCTTTCTTGGCAAAAAGACAAAAATGTTCAAAAGTCAAGTACATATGCACACCAAAACCTCGGCTTCCCTTACGAGTCTTAGGAATTAATCATTTATTAACCCCAACTCTGTGTCAAAGCTTGCATCATTAGGTCAAAAGGAAAATATCCTTGAAATGTATGAGCTGTTATGCTTCACTGAAATCTTTAACTATCTGTTTTTGTTAACATATGTTTTTTTTTTGTGTTTGGTACATATGTATGTTAGCCAAACTTAAGGAATTTTTATATTTATTCATCTAATATGCTAACAAGGACAAACACACACAAATAGATTTTCTCATTTTTGTGTTCCTGCATGTGCGAGAGAAATTCTTAACAACGTTTGCTTTACCCTTTCCAAAAATTCACAAAATTCTTTGGGTTTTTTTTAATAAATCATTAGGAATTATGAAATCTCTTAAGTTCTTGTCTTTATGTGATAGTTTGCTTGTGTCGGGTTTTTTTTAGCTTTCTTTGATGAATTGAATGACTTCAAAGTAATCATGATTCATGGCCTTTGTGTTACATAAAATACATTTCCATATTAAGTCAAGGATTTTTGTACGATGTGAAATTATTTATAAGCTGATTCAGTTGATTGGAATGTGTTATGAAATATTTCATATTCTGGTATAGTTATAAAAAACAAAAAATAAAGCTTAAAATGCATCAATAACTATTTATAGCAAAAAAACCTTGGATAATTTATATATAAAAAGTAAAAAGGCGTTAAGTTCGGCCGGGCCGAACTTTGGATACCCACCACCTCGGGTATATATGTAAACCATGTAAACCGGTGCAAACCGGAATTGACGAAAGGTCAATATATTGATATGATATGTGTTGAATTGCCTTTGTAAGTTGACCCAAAGGGCTTTGGAAGCAGAATCAGGATTCTGCTAATGAGATCAGAGGATCGCTTAACTCCACTATGAGGCACGGGAGTTGTCGTAATACTACGGAGTTGACCTTGTAGCTGAAGCCTTATTATTGAAATAAAAAAGTGCTTTTGTAGATTTCAATGTGCTTTATTATACAAAGATTTGGCTTAACTTTTCAAAGCGATACACTTGACTGGTTGCACACTTTCCTTTGAATTCAGGGTAGACTCCAAGTTTCTTACAACGGTTCTTATGTGAAACAAATTAATGCTCAGGGAGATGTTGTAAAAAAAAACCAATTAGAACGATAATGTAATAACTAGAGGAGTGCAATAGTATTGAGTAATTGAGAAATGAGTGAATGTTTGAGAATGAGATAGCTTAAATGTAATTTTTGAAACGTATCCATTAGTGCTCTTCGTGAGCGGGCATTCTGTGGTAAGTCAAGGAAGGTTTATACTACAAACTTGTTGAACTCGCTTCAACATATTCCCGCCTCAAAGTGAGGCCTCTCCTTCAAATCAACAGTGTCGTGGGTATTCACTGCACTAGGTAATGGTAGCGACTGGCATTGACGATCTGAAAGTAAAGAATAGAAAGGAGCATATACAAGTGAATAAATGGTATATTATAAGTGATCATTCAGTTGGCGTAGTGTTTTGAGTCGGTAAAACACATAGCTTAACGATTGGTCGAGTGATGGTTCCACTTTGTGTCAATATTTCGGCTACTCTGACGTTGTTGTCGGAGCCATAGTGAACTTTTGTGACTCTTCCAAGCCTCCAGTCGGTAGGGGGTAGTAACTCGTCTTTAATCACAACAAAATCATTGATTTTAATATTATTTTTTGTGGTTTTCCATTTAATGCGACGTTGTAATTCAGTAATATACTCCGTCTTCCATCGTCGCGCGAAAATTTGTTGCAGTGCCTTTAGCCGTTCCCAACGATTTAACAGTGAAATGTTGTCTTGTGCAATGTTTTGAGAGGGCTCGACGATAATTGGTGCACCGCGAAGAAAGTGGCCCGGAGTTAATGGGTTTAGCTCATTAGGATTTCCGGATATAGGCGATAAGGGACGGGAGTTTAATATTGATTCGACCATTATCAAAAGTGTTGTAAGTTCCTCGAATGTTAGTGTATGAGAAGCGGCAACTTTTTTTAAATGGGTTTTCATGCTTTTAACGGCCGCTTCCCATAATCCGCCCATGTGCGGTGCGTAGGGTGGAATGAAGGACCAGTTAAAACCATGAGTAGCATACTTTTCAACCAGAGATTGTTCGGCAGATTTTAAGAATTCATGGTGTTCTTTTAGAAGCTTATAGCTTGCACCGACAAAGTTCCTTCCATTGTCGGAAAAAATTGTCTTTGGAAGACCTCGCCTTCCGGTAAAGCGGGAAAACGTCGCGATAAATGCCTCGGAGGATAATTCCGAGCAAGTCTCCAAGTGGACGGCCTTAGTGGAGAAGCACACAAATACGGCTGCATATCCTTTCAACGTTTTTGAATTTCGGACTTTCGATGCTCGAATATTGAAAGGTCCCGCAAAATCGACACCGGTAAACGTAAAAGGCAAGGAGAATTGGACGCGCTCAGGTGGAAGCGATGCCATTATCTGATTTTGGAAACGATGCTTGACGATAGTACATGGTTTACAATTACGAATACATTGGCGGATAATATTTTTAACTCGAGGGATATAAAAGCCTTGGCGAATTGCTCGGAGCATGGTGTGATGCTCAGCGTGCAAAAGGATACGATGGGTGAATTTTATCATAAGTTCAGCCAATTTCGATTTTTCAGGTAGAATGATTGGATGAATTTCTTCATAGCTAAGACCACAATTCGTTAGCCTGCCACCTACTCTCAATAGACCGGTATCGTCGATAACTGGATTAATCGCGAGAATTTTGCTTTTCTTGCTAATTGGCTTTTTCTCGCACAGAGCTTCAAGTTCTCTTGGAAACGCGACTTTTTGTGATAAGTGGATTAGACGACGTTTCACGAAATCAATCTCGTCGTGCCGTAAGAGTGTACTTGAAAATGTTTCTTTCCTTTTCGATGACTGGTAAAATCTGAAGATATAGCATATAACTCTAAGACATCGATTGAATGATGAGAACCTGGAAATAATTTCTTCTGCGTTTTCTGAGGTGTGATAACTGCAGACTGGTTTCGCTTCGAGATCTGTAGGCTCAAATGTTCGTGGTTTTGGCCAGTGCTGGTGCGGTTGAGACAGCCACGAAGGCCCATGCCACCAAAGTTGGCATGTCGACAAATCTAGAGGAGCGCACCCTCGTGAACCAAGATCAGCTGGATTTTCGTCAGTTTTTACGTAATTCCACTGACTTATATCTACCACGCTTAATATGTCACTAATCCTATTGGCCACGAAGGTCTTTAATGTCTGTGGGGACTTTTGTAGCCATCCAAGGACAATGGATGAGTCCGTCCAAAGAAATAATTTGTGTTCTATCTGTACGTCATTTGATATACTTTTGATTAATTTCGTTAGCAAGTCTGCTCCACATAGTTCTAATTTAGGGATCGTGGTTCTTTTTAAGGGCGCCACTTTTGTTTTGGAGACTAATAGGTTTGAATAAATGTCGCCATCTGGATGAACAACTCGGATGTATACCGCTGCACAATACGCCTTCTCTGAGGCGTCACTAAACCCATGAATTTGAATTGACGCTTGAGGCGAGAATTGAATCCATCTTTTAATTTGTATGTCTGATACATGTTGTAAATTTTCAACAAAGGATGACCAGCGTTGAAGGATGGGCGCTGGTACACTTTCGTCCCATTCTAGCCTTTCTTCCCATAGGTCTTGCATTAGCATTTTTGCGATGACTATAGTTGGGCCCAACCAACCAAGTGGATCGAATAGCTTCGCTATGGTGGATAGTATTTTCCTTTTCGAAGTGAACTGATCAATTTCGATAGGTTCAACTGTATAATAGAAGAAATCGGCCATCGCGTTCCACCGAACGCCTAAAGTTTTAATAGAACTTTGATCTTCGATATTCAGGAATTCTTCGCTAAGAAGATCTTCGCGGGGCCAGCTTTCTAACAGAATCTTATTGTTTGCTGTGAGTTTTTTTAATGAAAATCCCGCAGAAGAAAGGGATCTAACGAGTTGTTCTTGTTTAACTTTGGCTTCCTCGAGGGAATGAGCGCCTGACAAGACATCGTCTACATAGATCTCATTTTGTAATATGTTTGAGGCTTTGGGGTATAGATTCTTACAATCTTTGCTTAGCTCCAAAAGAGTACGAATGGCGAGAAAGGGTGCCGCATTCACGCCAAATGTAACTGTTTTTAAGCGAAAGACCTCCACTGCTTTGTCTTCGAAAGTACGAAATAGAATTTGTTGGTATTGCTGATCGTCTTCATGGATCCATATCTGACGGTACATCTTTTGGATGTCACCGTTAAATACGTACCGATAATATCGCCAGTTGAGAAGAACTTTCATTAAGTCTTGTTGTAAGATTGGCCCAGCATGCAAAACGTCATTTAATGATAGTCCAGAGGTAGTCTTTTTAGAGGCGTTGAACACCACGCGTACTTTGGTAGATTTACTTTCTGGCCGGATGACGGCATGGTGGGGCAAGAAGTAGTTGTGGACCTTTGGTGATTTTTCTTCTTTCGGCTTTGCAGGGACCATGTGTTCTAACGCAATATATTCTCTGAGAACTTTGTCGTATTCATATTTTAGTTCTTGATTTTTGCTTAAATGTTTCTCCATTCTGCAGTACTGGGCGAATGCCATATGTCTCGAAGACCCAAGGAATTTTTCGTCAGGAAATTCCTGTATGAAAGGTAGTCGAACTACGTATCGACCTTCTTGATCTCGATACGTTGTGGATTTGTAGAAGTTTTCACACCAGATGTCAGCATCTGATGTAGGCTTTGGCTTTCCAACCTCCTCCAACTCCCAGAATCTTTTCAGCTGTTCTTGTAGAGCTGCATTGTCTGAAGCAGGCGCAAGGGTTGAGAATGTCTTAATGTACTCGGATTCTGTGGGTCCTGATAAGTACCACCCAAACTGAGACTCTCGAGCTTCGATGCCATTCCCAATTTGTACAGTCATTCCGGTTTTGTTAATGAAGGGAAGATAATCGCTTCCAATTATCATTTCTATTGGTGCTT
The DNA here is from genome assembly GCF_963082655.1 of Stomoxys calcitrans. NCBI lineage: Eukaryota > Metazoa > Arthropoda > Insecta > Diptera > Muscidae > Stomoxys > Stomoxys calcitrans. The sequence goes on from NC_081553.1 coordinate 23,015,644, forward strand.
GTTTATAGAAAAAAGGATCTGCGAGACTCAAATGTTGTACTTGCTGGATAAGTGTAGATCTAATGGGTCGCGAAGGCAAAAAGTGAGCTAGACTTGACACTACTAGTGCTTTAACTTGAATTCTAAAGTCGGAATAAGTAGATTTTAACGTTAGCCAACATTTTCCCTTGCAGCTGCTTACTATAGTGCCTCCCAGTCCGGAAATTTGGGAGTTGTGCTTTTCCAAAGGAATCATCAGTTTCTGCTGAATGCGCTTGGCTATGAAGCTTTTCTCCGATCCGGTATCTAACAGTGCCCGGACTGTGAATAGTTCTCCACCGTGTTCTAAATGAATTCGAGCAGTCGGAAGAATAGTAGTACCTTCATTCTGCGAGAACAGCGTGTTTATTTCATAATTGGCTATGGTGGTGTTCAAAAATGAGTTTTCATTGGACTGTCTTGATGTGGTAGGAACATCTTGTGAAGTCGTATCTATCGTTTCGTAATTCTGAGAAGTATCTAACGAATTTGTACTTTTAGACTCGAGGTGAAGCATTGTGTGGTGCTTTTTGTTGCAGATAGAACACGATCTCCTGCTGGTGCAATTTGGTTTAAAATGTTTTTGTGAAAGGCAGTTCAAACACAATTTGTTTTCCATGGCGTATTGAATGCGATCCTGTGGCGCTAAAGACTTAAAGTTTTGGCATACCATCAGCGAATGATATTGATTGCATGTTTTGCAAAAGGGCTTGGTTTGGTTCTCCGTCTCGGAAACTTGAAAGGAGTTTGCCTTTGAATTATACGTTTCCCTGGAGTTCGGCTTACGAAAGTCAATGATTGTCTCCAGCTTCTCTATTCTTTTAGACAAAAATTTCTCCATTTGAGACCACGAAGGCAATTCCTTATGATCATCTAAGGAGTCCTCCCATGCTCGTAGAGTATTATCAGGGATTTTGGACGAGGCTATGTGAATCAGTATTGGATCCCAATTTTCTACTGCAATTCCATATGACCTAAATATCGCCAAACTATCAGTAATGGAACTCAGAATTTGTCTGATGGACTTAGGATTTTCGTTTTGGGCGAATTGAATAGAAAATAGCTTTTTCATCTGCTGATTTACTAAAATCCGTCTGTTTTCGTACCTATTAATCAATGCCTCCCAAGCTAAATTGAAATTCGCGTCTGTGAGCTCAAATTTCTTGACGATGTCGTAAGCCTCACCTCGTGTTTTACCACGCAGGTGGTACAGCTTTTGAGCCGGGGACAAACTAGGGTGTTTGCCAAATACCGCAGAAAAAATATCCCTAAATGCTGGCCATTGAGAGTATCCCCCCTCAAAAAGTGGAGTGTCGCATGGGGGTAATTTTAGTGAAGGGACATGTTGTTGTGGTGGTAGTTCTACACTAAGTGCTTTTTGGCTCTTGGCGCAAATTAGAATCATCGTGCCTTCTTTGCATTTTTGGTACATACAACTAGCTTCTTCAAATTTAACACCGTACTGGTCGTTATAATCGTGTACTTCTTTTTCATCTTCTAAGACCAGTGTTTCATAACTAGATACTAATTGAGACCACCTCCGCTCCAACTCGAGATCTTTTATTTCCAATAATTGTACGGTGAATGTTTCTGGTTTTTGGGATTCGAATTTTGAGCAAAACGTTATAAGTTGATCTAGATCAAATAAAAACTTTCGACGCGCGGCCATTATGAATAGAAATTTTTGTGTTGGGTTTTCCTATTCGAAAGTATTTGAATATTTTTGTGTATTTTTGAATATATTTTTTTTTGTTATAAATGTCCAACGTATGTTGCTTATTAAATGAAAAATAATAAGTTTTTCCCGGGTAAATTTTCTCTTTCTATGATTGATGGCAACCCCGTCTCCCAATGTATCTTTGCAATGCCTACGACGTTTTCTGTACTATATCTAGATACATGTATAACGAAATATAAGTTGAAAAATTTATTGGACGGCTGTTGTGACGAAAATGGGAGAGGGTGTTCAGTGACAAGAGCAAGAGTTCGCTATCAGTTGTTTATGTCTGCTTGGTGATAATAATAAAAAGGCTTGACTTACCCCAGTTTACAACCATTACTTGGGAAATGAATATCGTAGGAGCTGCAGCGCTGGCAGCGTTAATAATCTCTGACTTCTTGCTTGTTGTATATGTTGTTGTTGTTTTTTTTTTTCACTACTTGCTAACTCCCACTTTACAGTTAATTTCTTCTCTATTTTTAAGAGTGATCGCACATAACCAAATGAGGATCGTTTTGTTAATCAATAATTTTTTCACCAATACGATATGCAAACATTAATTCTTATTTCCACAGCAAGATTCTTTTTTTTTCCCACGGGGCAGTAAAGGCCTCCTTCTTGTAAACTCTTTTTATTTGTTATCGTTGTTTAATACATTATTGTTTGCAATTAATTTGGGAAAATAACAAAATTTTGCACTAGACGGGAGGTCAACAGAATTTGCTACCGTTTATTGGAGCTCTTTTTTTTTTACTTTTTGCAGGCGTTTATTACCGATTAAATCTTATTTCTCGCTGATCGAAACTTCGTTTGTATAACTATTAATTTTCCCATTTTTATCACCACCTTTTGTCATATTATATTTCTTTTGAGCTACTACTTTAAATGTCTTTTTCTTTTTTGACGTTTGTCTCCTTCGTTGGATGTGTTCATACATCTGTCATCGCAGTAGTATCTAAAAGCTGGTTGCTTTGAAATTTGGAATTGTTTGTACGATTTGTCTGTAATCTTTCAAAAAGTTGAATGTTTCATATCTGGCAATTACGATCACTCGGGTTTCTTTTGTTGTACCGATTGGAATCTTGGGAGAGAATGACGTTTTGTAAAATAGTGAGAACGTTTGTGTTGTTAATGTAATGATAACGCGGTTCTTCACTACGGGAGCGTTTATTTTTTTATTTTCATTTTCATCTGTTTTACTTATAAATGTTAGGTATAAAATTAATAATTAAAATCCTTCCGATATATATATTTTTTTTTTTTTTTTTAACACAATTTTTATTGATAGATTTTCGATTTGTTTAGTCTTGGTTGTTCTTTTTGATTTGCATTACGACTCCGGTACTAAAGTCGTGTTGTTGCACTGTTACTCCTATCTTCGTCTTTTTCTCCACTTGATCACTTACAAAAACCACACAATCACCTGCATATACTTACCGCTTCTATTCCTTACTATATTGAAACAAGTCATCTCTTGTCGGTTGAAGCTATGTTCCAAACCAGGTTTTCCTTGTAGGTGTTGCTTTCTTGTAGAAGTTGATCCTGGCAGAGAAACTACGGACGTGTTCTATTTAAATCTTCCTCTTAGAAGTTGATGGCGTTGTCTTCCCGAAAAAACTGATGAAGTTGGTGGAACTGGTGACCGCCTTCTATGTTGTCTTTTCGTAGAATTTGCTGACTGCTTTCTGTTGTTTTGTATTTGCTGTCGGTTGGTTTCACCTTCTCCTAATATCAGATTAAGAGGCTCGAATGGACCATGTTGAATTGCCTTTGTAAGTTGACCCAAAGGGCTTTGGAAGCAGAATCAGGATTCTGCTAATGAGATCAGAGGATCGCTTAACTCCACTATGAGGCACGGGAGTTGTCGTAATACTACGGAGTTGACCTTGTAGCTGAAGCCTTATTATTGAAATAAAAAAGTGCTTTTGTAGATTTCAATGTGCTTTATTATACAAAGATTTGGCTTAACTTTTCAAAGCGATACACTTGACTGGTTGCACACTTTCCTTTGAATTCAGGGTAGACTCCAAGTTTCTTACAACGGTTCTTATGTGAAACAAATTAATGCTCAGGGAGATGTTGTAAAAAAAAACCAATTAGAACGATAATGTAATAACTAGAGGAGTGCAATAGTATTGAGTAATTGAGAAATGAGTGAATGTTTGAGAATGAGATAGCTTAAATGTAATTTTTGAAACGTATCCATTAGTGCTCTTCGTGAGCGGGCATTCTGTGGTAAGTCAAGGAAGGTTTATACTACAAACTTGTTGAACTCGCTTCAACAATATGGCTGCCCCATAGCAGCCATATCAATATATGTTCCGATTTGGACCCAATACTAATAAGTAAATGTCATTGTTCAATTGTATATAACAAAATATTGGTCTTTTTAGTAGTTATATCTAAAAATAAACCGATCTGAACTATATACGACACGGATGTCGAAAAGCATAACATAAGTCAGTGTGTCAAATTTCAGTGAAAAAGGATTATAAATGTGCCTTTTATGGCCCCAAAACCTAATACCGAGAGATCGGTCTATATGGCAGCGATACCGATGTGTGCGGTAATGCAGAAATATGTCAAGAGGCTTAACCAAACTCACTGTCCCAAATTTCGGCGACATCGGACAATAAATGCGTGTTTTTTAGGCCTAAAACCCAAAATCGAAGGATCGGTCTATATGGCAGCTATATCCAAATCTGGACCTATCTGTGCGGTAATGCAGAAGTATGTTAAGGGGCTTAAACTAACTCACTGTTCCGAATTTCAGCAAAATCGGATAATAAATGGAGTTTTATGGGCCTTAGATCCTAAATTGGAGGATCGGTCTATATGGCAGCTATATCCAAATCTGAACCGATCTGAGCCATATTGACTGAGGATGTCGAATGGCCTAAGGCAACTCACTGTCTCAAATTTGAGCAAAATCGGATAATAAATGTGGTTTTATGGGCCTTAGATCCTAAATTGGAGGATCGGTCTATATGGCAGCTATATCCAAATCTGGACTGATCTGAGTGAAATTAAAGACGGACGTCGAAGAGCCTAACCAAACTCACTGTCTCAAATTTCAGCGACATCGGACAATAAATGCGTCTTTTATGACCCCAAAACCTAAAACCTAGATATCGGTCTATATGGCAGCTATATCCAAATCTGGACCGATCTGTGCGATATTGCAGAAGTATGTCTAGGGGCTTAACTTAACGCACTGTCCCAAATTTCGGCGAAATCGGAGAATAAATGAGCATTTTACGGGCCTAAGGCCCTAAATTGGAGGATCGGTCTATATGGCAGCTATAACCAAATCTGAACCGATCTGGACCAACTTGAAGAAAGATGTCAAAGGGCCTAACGCAACTCACTGTCTAAAATTTCAGAAAAATCGGATAAATTATGTGGCTTTAAGGGCCCAAGACCCTGTCCTATGGGGGGATCCAGATCGTGAGAAGACGAGGAAGTAAGTGAGGACGTGAGGAAGTAAGAAGGAGGTCAGTATAGGTTTTGGTATCATAACGGGACACATGAGACTACGATGCGGCAAGTGATAACATGTGTAGGGCATGCGGGGAAGATGATGAGACTTTGGAGCATTTTCTTTTCCATTGCCCAGCTTTCGCGTCTAACACAAACCGGCACTTAGGTGAGGACACCATACCAGACATGAACCAATTTAAAGGAGTGACATGGAAAAACAAGTAAAATGGCGTTAAGTTCGGCCGGGCCGAACTTTGGATACCCACCACCTCGGGAATATACGTAAACCACCTTTCATCAAAATCCGGTGAAAATTGTATACCTGAATTTCGGCGACATCAGATAATAAATGCACCTTTTATGGGTCCAAAACCTTATAAAGAGAGATCGGTCTATATGACAGCTATATCAAAATCTTTACCGATCTGTGCCATATTGCAGGATTATGTCGAGAGGCTTAACTTAACTCACTGTTCCAAATTTCGGCGACATCGGACAATAAATGAGCATTTTATGGGACCAAAACCTGAAATCGAGAGATCGGTCTATATGGCAGCTATATCCAAAATTGGTCCGATCTGCACCAAATTGACGAAGAATGTCGAAGGGCCTAACACAACTCACTGTCCCAAAATTCAGCTAAATCGGAGAGTAAATGTGGATTTTATGGGCCTAAGACCCTAAATCGGAGGATCGGTCTATATGGCAGCTATATCTAAATCTGGACCGATCTGAACCAAATTGACGAAGGATATTGAGGGGCCTAACGCAACTCACTGTCCCAAAATTCAGCTAAATCGGAGAGTAAATGTGGATTTTATGGGCATAAGACCCTAAATCGGAGGATCGGTCTATATGGCAGCTATATCTAAATCTGGACCGATCTGAACCAAATTGACGAAGAATATTGAGGGGCCTAACGCAACTCACTGTCCCGAATTTCATCAAAATCGGATAATAAATGTGGCTTTTATGGTCCTTAGACCATAAATCGGAGGATCGGTCTATATGGCAGCTATATCCAAATCTGGACCGATCTGAGCCAAATTGACGAAGGATGTCGAAGGGCCTAACGCAACTCACTGTACCAAATTTCAGCGAAATCGGATAATAAATGTGGCTTTTATGAGACTTAGACCATAAATCGGATGATCGGTCTATAAGGCAGCTATATCCAAATCTGGACCGATCTGAGCCAAATTCACGGAGGACATTTTAGGGCCTAACACAACTCACTGTCTGTAATTGTAGCAAAATCGGATAATAAATGTGGCTTTTATGGGCCTATGACCCTAAATTGGAGGATCGGTCTATATGGCAGCTATATCCAAATCTGAACCAAATTGACGAAGGATGTTGAAGGGCCTAACTTAACTCACTGTCCCAAATTTCAGCAAAATGGGATAATAAATGTGGCTGTTATAGGCCTAAGACCCTAAATCGGCGGATCGGTCTATATGGGGGCTATATGAAGATATAGTCCGATATTGCCCATCTTCGAACTTAACCAGCTTATGGACGAAAAAAGAACCTGTGCAAAATTTCTGCTCAATATCTCTATTTTTAAAGACTGTAGCGTGATTTCAACAGACAAACGGACATACGGACGGACATGTCTAGATCGTCTTAGATTTTTACGCTGATCAAGAATATATATACTTTATAGGGTCGGAAATGGATATTTCGATGTGTTGCAAACGGAATGACAAAATGAATATGCCCCCATCCTTCGGTGGTGGGTATAAAAATAGGGGTTTTGTAAGCAGCAGGGAATTCCTAACTTAGATTCTCTTTTTCGAGCTTACTTTTTTTTGAGTATTTAGAGCTCACAACAAGCTGATTACTGGCTTAGGTGTATGTCCATAGTGGCATGGGGCGAATTACCATTCGCATTCTCTATTCAGCCTAACTTAACCTAGTAGCATCCATGGTGATGGCTTCCCAAGATTCGCCCAGGCCAAACTTAGCACGTGTTTACTCGTATTTTTCTTGTCAAATTTCTCTCAACAAATTTTCTCGCGACTTTAAATTTCTTATCAAATTTGGCAATAATCTCAATCTTTTGTTTAAAACCATTTTTAATAATCATTTATTTTTCTTTTTTTTTGCATTCAACAGCTTGTGCTCATTTGCAAAGTCCAACACACAGCCTGCAGCTTTGGTTTATACTTCTCCTTTCACTTATGTATCTCCTTCCTTCCGTCCGTCCGTCCTTCCTTTTTTCTCGCCCTTTTCACTCATTTACTATCTGACAAATTTCCAGGCACTTACCTCATTCCTGGCCTCAAAATGAGACGATGTCGAAAAGGAATCTTTTCGCCAAAATAGACAAATGGCAACGGATGGCAGAACAACAAACAAACTTATGGAAAAGAAAAATCCCACACAAGTGGACAAGAAGAATGGCATGCTGACACACACTCGCAAACACACACACACGCGCACACTCGCACAAAATGGTTAAAATGTGTCATTGGGAGGGATAGAAGGACGGACAGACAGACAGACAAACGGTCGACCAAAGATTGATTTCAATTCTAGCATATATAAAAAAATAATTCACAGGATACGCTTTAAAAAGATTTTATTTAAGTTGCCATGGTAAACAGAATATAATCCTTTGAGAATCGCTGCGTCCTTTCTCTACTTTCCCCCACACAGATGCTGCTGCCGCTGCTGCTGCTGGGGAAGTGATATCATGTTTTCTGTGTTTAAGCCTTTTCTTTCCTTTTTTGGTCGGCTATTTGGCCGTTCGGTTGGTCGTTTCTCATTTTATTTTCTCAGATTTTGGTGGGCCAACGATAATATAATGAAGTGTAACAATTGAGCAAATGAAAACTCAACAAATACACACACACGCACACAACTACAACTGTGAGCGGCCCAGTGACCGGCATAGAAAACAACAACGACAACAGCGCTACGACTCTTCCCAATGTAACAACTTAATCTGCAAATAAAATTAAAAAAGGGTTTAAGGCTAACGAGAAGGAGGACAACGGTCACACCGAGGGAAAAAAAAAACACAGAGGGAACAGTGTTTTGAAAATGGGAAATATTTGTTTAATGTTGTTGCCTCTCATGGTCCCTTGATGTGCCCAGCAATGGGGCGGAAATTTGTAGCCACATAATCGATATATCACCAAAATGACGAACCAAAAAAAAAAACACTTAAAAGGAAATCAAACAGATCGTTTATGGACGTGAGATGAGATAAACATTGGGATAAGGTTAAATAAGGCCTTTGGGGTAAGTTATTCAATGCGGCGTATAACAACAGAGTATGAGGTAAGGAAAATAAGGTAGATGAATAGGAGCTAAAACGAAATGCCCTCTGCTATTCTAAAACGTCAATAAGTGAAATAGCCATAAAAAAAAGAGAGTTCGGCCGGGACGAATCTTTAATTGATTTAAGAGCTATATCAATATTCAAGAGCTATATCAAGTTATATACCGAAATGGACGTGCCTTTCATGGCTGTTAAAAATCATAAAAAATACCACCCCCACATTTCAAACAAACCAAGTAAAATTGCGCCCTCTAGAGGCCCAGGAAGTCAAATTGGGAGATGGTTTCATATGACAGCTATATCAGGTTATGGACTGATTTAGACCATATCTGGCATAGTTGTCGGAAGCCACACCAAAACGAATCGAACGAAATTTCAGCCAAATGGGATATGAATTCCGCCCTCTAGCGGCTCAAGAAGTCAAACCGAAAGATCGGTTTATATGGCAGCTATATCAAAACATGAACCGATTTAACCCATTAAACAATCCAGACCGACCTACACTAATAAGTATTTGGACTGAATTTCAAGCACCTAGCCTTACTCCTTCGACAGTAAGCGAGCCTCTAGAGGGCGCAATTCTTATCCGATTGGAATGAAATTTTGAACGACGTTTTTATTATGATAGCCAACAACTGTGTCTTGTATGGTTCAAATCGGTCCGTAATGTGATACAGCTGGCATATAAACCGATCTTGGGTCTTGATTTCTTGACCTTCTAGAGGGCGCATTTCTTATCCAATTGGAATGAAATTTCGCAAAAAGTGTTTTAATATGACTTCCAAAAGTTGTGCCAAATATGGTCTTAATTGGTTCTTAACTGGATATAGCTGTCATATAAACCGATCTGGGGACTTAACTTCTTGGGCTTCTATAGGGCGCAATTGCTCTTCGATTTGGCTGAAATTTTGCATGAGGTATTTTACTATGACTTTCAACAACTGTGCCATGTGATATAACCGCCATATAATCCGATGTGCGATCTTGACCGGATATGCTAACCTCAGAGGTTAGCATGTCCGCCTATGACGCTGAACGCCTAGGTTCGAATCCCATCAGAAAAAATTTTCAGTGGTGGTTTTCCCCTCCTAATGCTGGCAACATTTGTGAGGTACTATGCCATGTAAAACTTCTCTCCAAAGAGGTGTCGCACTGCGGCACGCCGTTCGGACTCGGCTATAAAAGGGAGGCCCCTCATCATTGAGCTTAAACTTTAATCGGACTGCACTCATTGATATGTGAGAAGTTCCTTGTTCCTTAGTGGAATGTTCATGGGCAAAATTTGCATTTGCGATCTTGACTTCTTGAGCCTGTAGAGGTCGCAATTATCATCTGATTTGTCTGAAATTTTTATTATGGTCGTGTTTATTATGGTCTGAATCGGTCTATAGCCTGATACAGCTCCCATATAAATCGATCTCTCTATTTTACTTCTTGAGCCCCCAAAGGGTGCAATTCTTATTCGCATAGGCTGACATTTTACACAGGTCTCCAACATATACTTTAATTGTGGTCCAAACCTGACCACATCTTGATATCACTCTAACAGCAGAGCAAATCTTTCCTTTATCCTTTTTTTTTTTGCCTTAGAAGAGAAGACGGGAAAAGAACTCGACAAATGCGATTCATGGTGGTGGGTATATAAGATTCGGCCCGGCCGAACTTAGCACGCTTTTACTTGTTTGATATCGGAAGGAGGGCGGACCCTTCCCCTTACCTCAAAAGTAAGGCAGAAAAATTAAAGCAGACCAATCGGTACAAAATGGGACTCAAATGAAAGGTATTGAGAAGTAGAGTACGAATTTCATATTAAAAATTGGGTCCAAGTAACTGGGGGCCGCCCCAACCCCAAAACCCCCTAAAATAAGTTTTTTGAACGATCATGACAATATGGGACTCAAATGAAAGCCTTTCGAGAGTAGATAGCGAATATGGTCAGGAAGAAGAAATAGGCTTTATAATTTGTAGATTTCGTAAGGGGCGGACTCTCCCCCGTTACCCAAAAACACCACCCAAAATCAAAAGTGGATCGATCGGGACAATATGGATATCGAATGAAAGGTATTGAAGAGTAGAATACGAATATGGTATTATTGTATTGAAGTGTAGAATACGAATATGGTAATTTGGGTCAAAGTACCCATCGGGCCGCCCCAACCCCAAAATTCTCCCCAAACAGACATATTGAACGTTCATGTCAATATGGGCCTCAAATGAAAGGTATTCGGGAGTAGATTACAAATCTGGAATACAAAATCAAATCGAAGTATATGGGGTCAACTTACCTCCCAAAAACGCCTTAAATGGGCATATGACCCATTTAAGGACCCTTACCCCAACAATACCATCCAAAACCAAAAGTGAACCGATGGGCACAATATGGGTATCAAATGAATGGTATTGGAGACCAGAAAACGAGTATGGTATAAAAATTTGGGTCCAAGTACCCAGCGGGGCCACCCGCAACCCCAAAACTTCTCTACACAGATATATTTGAAGTTAATGTCAATGTGGGACTCAAATGAAAGGTATATGGCATAAAAAATTAGGTCCAAGAAATTGGAGGTCGCCTCACCCCCAAATCGGCATATTAGCCGACCGTGTCTCTATGGGACTCAAATGAAAAGTATTTGGGAGTAGATAACGAATATGACGTTAAAATTTATGTTCAAGTCTACGTGGCGCTTTTCCTTCCAAAAATAAGTCAAATAGGTTAATTGACCCATTATGACAATATGTGACTGAAATGAAAGATATTTGAAGGTAGAAAACGAATTTGATAGAATCAAAACGGCTGAACCGATTTTGGAGCCAATGTTTGGGAATACACCCTAAAGCACCTCCCAAAAATGAACTTCATTTCCGATAATGGCAATATGGAGCTCAAATTAACGGTATTTGAGAGTAATGAACAAATTTGATATCTATTTTCAGGGCAAAGTGCCCGTGGCCGCCTTAAGCTCCTCCAAAACACCCTCAAAACAATTCACATTTACTGACCATGGCAATATGGGACTCACATTAAATGGATTTGGGAGTGCAGTGCGAATTTGATAGCCATATTTGAGTCGAGTGTCATCCCTCCCCTAAAAAGCATTCCTCATTACCCTAATTTATATAATCTCGGAGATTGGTAATGCGATTCGTTCGAAATTTTTTTTTTTTGCGCTCTCATAGTCAAAACAAAACATGTCTGCTATTGTTGGGGTCGGGTGCCATGTGGTTGGGCAACTGCCCCACCTGCAAACACCTCCCCATTATATAAAAGTTCTTTGATGGTTAAATTGATTGATTTTCGGGAAATTGATACTCATTTTCGGGACAAATTCCACCCCATCCTCAAACAGAATTTATTTACCGATCATGCCACTATGCGGCTCATATGAAATGTACTTGAAAGGTTAGCTTATATTTACATTTAGTACCAAGTGTCTCTCTAAACCGGAAATATTTACCAACACTATAATATTGGACTCAAAATAAATGTATTTGAGACTGGAGTAAAAATTTACCCAGTAACCGAGAAGGGGCACACTTCTCATACATTAATGAAAGCTCTCCGATTCAAGTTTAAACTCAATGATAAGGGACTTTTTTTTATAGCCGAGCCAGCATTAAGGGAAGATCACCACCGATTTAAATTTTGTTCGACGTTATCGCAGGCGTTCAGCGTTATAGATGGACATGGGCTACAGTGGTACGAATTCGATGTACACATTCAGGGCAAAGTGTCCCAACCCTAAAAAGATCTTAGAAAGTTATAGAATGCGCAGCGTAGCGGGCCCGTTTCGGCTAGTCTTAAATAAAATCCTAATCCGCGTCTCTCGATTTGAAAATGTATATATCCGTCCTTGCCAAAAGACTAAATGCCAAAAGGAATAGCTTTTCCCAAGTCGAGGGGCGCGGATTATGGGTTAATTTTAGATCCATGGTTTCTTCGGATATACAGGGTGGCTGATGAATATTGCTACAATGATGAATATTGCTACATTTTTTTTTCGGTGTATGGAATACATTTTTCTTTTATTCATGTTAAATTAAATTATTAAATTAATTATTAAATTATTATTAATTAAATTAATTAATTAATTAATTAAATTAATTATTAAATTATTATTATTAAATAGAAAAAAAGTTATTACATTTTTTTTTGGTAGCGGCTTTCATCAGCCACCCTGTATATCTCAGAATTTTATGTAGATTAAGGTTTTGCTATACGATTGTCATCTATACTAATCAACCCGCCCTAATAAATATACTTTACGGGGTCTTAAACGAATATTTCGAGGCGATACGATATAAACCACAATTCCTAGTCTGACTTAACTAACCAAATGCTCGATTTTGTTTTCATGGTTTCTTGGGAAAAAATCTTAGAATTTTTCCTCAATTACGATTTGAACAAACTCCACCCTTATGTAAGTCTTGACATCATAAACTCTTCTATACACTGCAGAACCTTCCCTTACATTGCAATACGTTACTTAACCTCGAGTTACGTAAAGTTTCGGTTTAAAATGTCTTCAATATGATGATTTTCCCACAAATATTCTTTTTGAAAACATATGTTTTTACAAACGATAGCTTATGTAAACCAACATGCTAGCATATTTCAAGCAAAATTTTTGCTTTGATTATAACGTAATGTAACAACAGTTTTCGTTACGCTACATTAAGTTACCTCACGTCACTTTGCGTCATTACGTTGTCTTAAGTTATAAAATGTTACAAAACTCCAATGAAATATTGCTGTATAATCCGATGTTAATGTTCAGAACTGTTGTATCCACAAATTTAATCCGATTGTTTACAAAATTTTACATGAGTTGCCTTAGATAAAGCTTCCATGTTTCAATTGAGTCCATTATATAGAACTGCAGCCAACAATAAATTACATTACACATAATGCCTACCGAAGTGGATTTAAATGTTAACATAATGCCATAGCATTTTTATATACTCCACCATAGGATAGCGGTATACTAATTTCTTTATTCTGTTTGTTACACCTCGAAATATGCGGCTGAGACCCCATAACGAATATATGTTCCTGATCGTCATGTCATTTTAAGTCGATGTAGCCATGTCCGTCCGTCCATTCGTTCGTTCGTCCGTCCGTCTGTCTGTTGAAAGCACGCTAATTTTCGAAGCAGTAAAGCTAGCCGCTTGAAATTTTGCCCAAATACTTTTTATTAGTGTAGGTCGGTTGGGATTGTAAATGGGCGAAATCGGCGCAATTCATGTCCGATTTTACTGAAATTTTGCACGTGGTGTTTTGGTATCAATTCCAACCACAGCGCTAAGTATGGTTCAAATCGGTCCATGTATTGATATAGCTGCCATATACACCGATCTTGGGTCTTGACTTCTTGAGCCTCTAGAGGGTGCAATTCTCGTCCGATTTTAATGAAATTTTGCACGTAGTGGTTTGTTATCCCTTCCAACAACTGTGCGTAGTATAGTTTAAATCGATCAATAATCTAATATAGCTGCCATATAAACCGATCTTGGGCCTTGACTTCTTGAGCCTCTAGAGGGCGCACTTCTTGTCTGATTTGACTGAAATTTTGCACGTAGTGGTTTGGTATCACTTCCAACAACTGTGTTTAGTATGCTTTAAATCGGTCCATAATCTAATACCTAAACCTTAACCTAACCTAAACCTAACCTAAAACCTTGGGTCTTGACTTCTTGAGCCTCTAGAGGGCGCACGTCTTGTCCGATTTGACTGAAATTTTGCACGTAGTGTTTTGGTATCAATTGCAAAAAATATGTTAAATATGGATCAAATCGGTCCAAGTATTGATATAGCTGCCATATAAACCGATCTTGGATCTTGACTTCTTGAGCCTCTAGAGGGCGCAATTCTCATCCGATTTGGCTAAAATTTTGCATAAGGTGTTTTGGCATCATCTTCAAAAACTGTGATTAGTATGGTTTAAATCGGTCAATAATCTAATATAGCTGCCATATAATCCGATCTTGGGTCTTGACTTCTTGAGCCTCTAGAGGGCGCAATTATCGTCCGATTTAACTGAAATTTTGCACGTGGTGGTTTGTTATCACTTCCACCAACTGTGCTAAGTATGGCGCAAATCGATTCAAAACCTGATATAGCTGTCATATAAACCGATCTTGGGTCTGGACTTCTTGACTTTTTGAGCCTCTAGAGGGCGCAATTCTCATCCGATTTGGCTGAAATTTTGCACGTGGTGTTTTGGTATCATCTTCAAAAACTGTGATTAGTATGGTTTAAATCGGTCAATAATCTAATATAGCTGCCATATAATCCGATCTTGGGTCTTGACTTCTTGAGCCTCTAGAGGGCGCAATTATCGTCCGATTTAACTGAAATTTTGCACGTGGTGGTTTGTTATCACTTCCACCAACTGTGCTAAGTATGGCGCAAATTAGTTCATAATTTGATATAGCTGCCATATATACCGATCTTATGTCTTGACTTCTTGAGCCTCTAGAGGGCGCAATTACCATCCGATTTGACTGAAATTTGGCATAAGGTGTTTTGTTATGACTTCCAATAACTGTGCTAAGTATGGCGCAAATCGATTCAAAACCTGATATAGCTGCCATAAAAACCGATCTTGGATCTTGACTTCTTGAGCCTCTAGAGGCCCCTATTCTCTTCCGATTTGGCAGAACAAATCTACAAGGGCTTCTCTAATGACCTTCAACATACGTGTCTAATATGGTCCCAATCGATCAATAGCTTGATACTGCTCCCATATGAACCGATCTCCCGATTTTGCTTCTTAAGCCCCTACAAGGCTCAATTCTTATCCGAATGAACTGAAATGTTATACAATGACTTCTACAATGGTCCAGAGGGTAAATAAGATTCGGCTCGGCCGAACTTAGCACGCTCTTACTTGTTTTCCATAAAATTGTCAATGACCTTTCTTGTGTGTGTGTGTGTGTGTAAAGCCATTTAAATAATTTGATTTACAAAGATATTAACATTTGCCATTACCAACGCCTACATACAGCCAAAATACATAACGAGAGCTTAATAATAGTAATTTTATCACTTCCGCCTGAGATACTTACAGCATATACATCATAAATAGCAAAGAAACCTCAGCAACAACAAACCACCTAAGTCAAATTTTCATAACTCCCAGCATAAAATTAATGCAAATTGTATGTAGGTAAATATGAAGGAAAATGGAGCGTATGATTAATTTTAATATAAATTTGCAATCACAAAATATGAATAAAATTGTTATTCTTAACAATGTAATTGAAAAATTATTATTTAGCAATTTTACATTATTATTGGTGCAAGAGTTCATTAGACCACACCATCAATCTGTCATAATTAATGAGTTATTGTTATTAAATTAAATTTCCTGAACTGTGTAGTTATCACATATGGTTTGCATTAACATTTGTTCATAATTTATTAGCCATTGGCAACAATTGAAATGTGTAAATTAGTATGTTAATGAAAATTAATGATAATTTTTATATGAATTTAGCAACACTTGTCTTAGTAGGTATTTCCATAACATGAGATGTGTGGGTATAGAGGGAGTGATTTACATTGAACACCTGGTGATGAAAATCAAGCAAAAACGGAAGAGAAAATCCATTACATAATAGTTATTAATAGTAAGAAGGAAGTGATGCATATGTTAAAACTCTCCTTCACAGGAGGGGGGGTTTTCTAGTATGGAACAAGTAAAAGCGTGCTTAGTTCGACCGGGCCAAATCCTTGGAACCCACCACCATGGATTCTGCTAAAAATTTATACAAACTAAATTTAGTTGAAGAGCATAATTCTATTCTACATACCAAACTTCTGTCAATTCTGTAAAAATTAAAGCTTCTAGGAAACAAACAATGATAATCGAGAGACCGGTTCATATGGGAGCTATATCAAGTTATAGACTGATTCGGACCGTACTTGACACCGTTGTTGGTAGCCATAACAGAACACCGCATGTCAAATTCTGTCAAATCGTACAAAAATTGCGTCGACTAAGGGCTTAAGAAGTAAAACCGGGAGATTGGTTTCTATGGGAGCTATATCAGGTTTTCGACCGATTTGAAGCGTACTTAACGCAATTGTCGGAATTCATAAGAGAACACTGTGTGCGAAATATCAGCCAAATCGGACGAAATTTGTGGCTTCCAGCGCCTCAAGAAGTCAAATCGGAAGATCGGCTTATGTGGGAGCTATATCAGGTTATAGACCGATTTGGACCGTATTGGATAAAGTTGTTGGAAGTCTTCACAGAACACCGCAGGCAAAATATCAGCCAAGTCAGACAAAAATTGTGGCTTGTAAGGGTTGAAGAAGCCAAATCGGGAGATCGGCTTATATGGGAGCTATATCAGGTTATAGAGCGATTTGAACCGTACTTGACACAGTTGTTGGAAGTCATAAGGGAACACTGGGTGCTAAATCTCAGCCAAATCGGATGAAATTTGTGGCTTCCAAGGGCTCAACAAGTCAAATCGGGAGCTATATCAGGTAATAAACCGATTTGAACCGTACTTCCCACAGATGTTGGAAGTCATAACGAATTTTGTGGCTTCCAGGGGCTCAAGAAGTCAAATCGAGAGATCGGTTTATATGAGAGCTTTATCAGGTTATAGACTGTTTTGGACCGTATTAGACGTAGTTGTTGGAAGTCATTAGAGAACACTGTGTGCGAAATATCAGCCAAATCGGACGAAATTTGTGGTTTCCAGGGGCTCAAGAAGTCAAATCGGGAGATTGGTTTATATGGGAGCTATATCAGGTTATAGACTGATTTGGACCGTATTGGATACAGTTGTTGGAAGTCATCACAAAACACCGCATGCAAAATATCAGCCAAATTGAACGACATTTGTGGCTTCAAAAAGTCAAATCGGGTGCTTTAACAGGTAATAAACCGATTTGGACCGTACTTCCCACAGATGTTGGAAGTCATAACGAATTTTGTGGCTTCCAGGGGCTCAAGAAGTCAAACCTGTAGATCGGTTCATATGGTAACTATATCAGATAATAAACCGATTTGGACCGTACTTGACGCAGATGTTGGAAGTCATAACGAAATTTGTGGCTTCTAGGGGCTCAAGAAGTCCATCCGGAGATTGGTTTATACGGGAGATTGGTCACTGTAGCTCTCACCATTCAACGTTACGTTGCGATTCGCATCATATTTGAAAAAGTGCGGTCCAATGATGCCACCAGTCCATAAACTGCACTAAACTGTGACTTTTTCTGGATGCATTGGTAGCTCTTGCAATCGACATTTCTGTTTATCATCTCACTGTACCGCTCACCATTCAACGTTAGGTAGCGATTCGCATCATATTTGAAGAAGTGCGGTCCAATGATGCCACCAGCCCATAAACCTCACCAAACTATGACTTTTTCTGGATGCATTGGTAGCTCTTGCAATCGACATTTCTGCTTATCATCTCACTGTAGCAATCACCGTTCAGTTACATTACAATTCTCATCATATTTGAAGAAGTACGGTCCAATGATGCCACCAGCCCATAAACTCTTGCAATCGACATTTCTGCTTATTTACGTACCCATTGGGCCAAAAATGAGCTTCGTCGTAAAATGGAAGAAGCGGGCGATGAACTTTCTTAACAGAGCAAGCATTTTGATAATTAAATTCAATAATTTTCAAGCGTTGTTTGTTTGTAAGACGATCCATGATTAAATTTTAGACAAAACTGAAGATGTTTCATAGTAAAACATAACACCAAAAGTGCGTGAGCTGTTAAACCAGTGTTGCCAAATGATAATAGTTTAAAAAATCACCCTTTTGAAGGGCTATTTCGAACAATAAGTTTATATAGCCCTTACATAGACCGATTTCCACCGATTGTAGGTCTTAGGTCCATTACAGCCCCATTTATTGCTTGATTTCGCTGAAATTTGGTACAACAGAATCTATTTCGACCCTTGAAATCCGTATCGAATATAGTCCAGATTGGGCAATATCTTAATAAAGCCCCCAGATAGACCCATCTCCCGATTTAAATTTTAAAGCCCCTAGGAGACGCATTTGATACCCGATTTTGTGAAATTTGGTACAGTGAGTTGCCTAAGGACCCGCGACATTCTTGTTGAACACGTTTCAAATCGAAAAATGTCTCGATGTATCCCCATATGGACCCATCTCCCGATTTGAGATCTAAGGCTCATAGAAGCCGCACTTATTACCCGATTTCGCTGAAATTTGGCACAGTGAGTTGTCTTAAGGCCATTCTAGTCGAGTATGGACCAAGGCGGACAATGTCTCGATATACTTCCCATGTGGACCGATATCCCGAAACAAGGATTTAGGCCCATAGAAGCCGTATTTGTTCTCAATTTTGCTGAAATTTGGCACAGTAAGATATCTTGGGAGACTTGATATCCCTATCCCCTTATTAACCAATTTCGCTGAAATTTGTCACAGTGTGTTGTCCTGGGAGCCTCGAAATCTGTATTGAGCATCGGGCAATATCTTGATGTGACCCTTAATAGACCGATCTCCAAGTTTAAGGTCTAAAGCCCATAGATGCAGTATTTATTACCCGATTTTGCTGAAATTTGGCACAGTCAGTTGTCTCAAAACCTCTTACATTCTTGACAAATATGATTCAGTTACGGCAATATCTTGATATAGCTATCGGATCGACCTTTCTCCAGATTCAAAGTCTAAGGCCCATAGAAGCTGCATTTACTTCCCGATATTGCTGAAATTTGGCACGGTGAGTGAGCGAGCCCACCGTAGCGCAGAGCTTAGCATGTCCGCCTATGACGCTGAAAGCCTGGGTTCGAATCCTGACAGGACCCACGAAAAATTTTTCAGCGGTGGTTAACCCCCTTTTAATGCTGGCGACATTTGTTAGGTATTTTGCTGTGTAAAAACTTTTCCCCAAAGAAGTGTCGCTCGCTGACACTCACCGGCACGCCGTTTGGACTCGGCTATAAAAAGGAGGTCCCTTATCATTGAGCTTAAACTTGAATCGGACGGCGCTCATTGATTTGTGAGAAGTTTGCCCCAGTTTCTTAAGGGAATATTCATGGGCAAACTTGCATGACTTTCCTTAGGACCATCGATATCCGAATGGTCCAGATTGGGCAATATCTTGCATAGCCCCAAGATAGACTGTCCTCTCAATCTTAGTTCTTATGCCCTTAGAAACCCTTGAAATCCGTATCGAATATGGTCCAGTCGGGGCAATATCTTGTGCCCTTAGAATCCGATTTTGTTGAAATTTAAACTCAATGACTTTTTACATGTTTTTTCTTCCTTCAAGCTTTTTTTACATTTTGTGAACATTTTTCTTCATATGCCATAAGAGCCTATTTATGGATCCATAAACAGAAATATTAAACTTAATTTATTTTAATTGACTTGAAATCATAAACAGTTCAATCCCCAAGGATTTCTTTGTTTTTTTGTCAAAAAGATGTGTAAATAATTGTTTTTAAAGTTTCGCCAACTATTTTCTCACCCTTGGCCATGCCAAAAGGACACTGTGCACCTGCACGATGGCTAAGCATTTGCGTCACTCAAAAATTTGATGTTTAAGAAATTATGCTTTAGTCTCAGATGTTTGCGTTTATTAAGCCCAGCATTATACTTTGCAGTTATTACTTTTTCAAGTTTTTGGCCCAAGTTTTCGTTTAGACAAAAGAAAAAAACAAACAAAATTTGTTTAAGCCATCAGACTGTTTGCTACGGATGATCTCAAAGCACAACAGTTTGCTGGTAGATGGGCTCATTGCAGCTTGGCCTAAGGGGAAACTTCATATAATACGGCCTGGTTTTTTGTTATTCTCTTGCTGCTGGTGCTGTCTGTCTTTCGCTTTATTTTTATATAAATTGCGGTATTTTCACTCTTAATTAAAGCACATTACCAGCCCAAGCCAAGCGAGTGGCCCAAAAACCTCAAGTTGCCCCCCCCCCCCCTTTCTCCATCCATGACAGGGCAACATAATAAATTGAGGAGGCTACAGCACAAACAGTCAGACAAACTTATGGCTCCTACCGCATAGGGGGAGACATGTATTCGAGCTGAAATGAGCTGCTACTCTTCAAGCTGAGAGACTACTGTGGCAAATTTCAATGTCTGTGTGGCATTGGCGGCTTTGGTGGTGGCCTCTAATGTAAACAGAATTTTCTTTGCTGGCTTTTTAATATATATTGTTAAGAAAATTTATGTTGTTGTAATGGCAACACAACAATAACAGCAAAAAAATATATCATCAATCTTTTTGTTTTTTGGTTTGCCTCCCACTTGTTTTTTTGTTTCTCTTCTTTTTGAAACGATGAGACTGCCTCCCCCAAAAAACTTGTTGGGTGTTATGTTATAAGCTTGCAAATATCTGCAATTGTAGCCTTGGCTTCGGCATTAAAATTTCCAAAAATCCGGAACTCACACAACCTGGTGCCTCATGTCAACTTTGACAGTCTCCATAAATAGCACAAAATTAAATTTTTGCATAACTTCACATTCTAATAAATAAATAAAGTACTCTCGTCCTATGCTTGAGTAGGCGGTACAAAGGAGAAGCTTAGGGCTAAGAGAAAAATGTTCTCATATGTAAATGCCGACATCTCAAGGTGATGTATCATCTACAGTGGGGCCAACTACAAAATGAACGAAAAAGTAGTATTTGCTCGCAGAAGAAAATGTTACACAAACACAATAAGACACAAACGCTACCAATCGATATCATATTACGATTAATGTTACTGAAAACAAGTAAAAAGGAATTAAGTTCGGCCGTGCCGAACTTTGTATACCACCACCTCGGCTATAGATGAAAACCACCTTTCGTCACAATCCGGTGAAAATTGGATAACTTATGCACCCGAAGTCGGCACTGACATTGAGTGGTCTAATCAATTTAAGCCACTGTTGAATTGTGTGTATCACATTTCAACAAAATCGGGTATTAAATAAAGCTTTTACGGGTCTCAGACCCCGTATCGGCAGAACGGTGTATATGGCAGCTATATCTAAATATAGTCCAATGTGATCCATATTTAGGTCAGATGTCGGGCTTAGAATAACCCACTGTTTTAAATTTCAACGAAATCGGGTAATAAATAAAGCTTTTATTGGCTTCAGACCCTTTATCGGGAGATCCGTCTATATGGCAGCTATATCTAAATATATTCCGATCTGAACCATATTTGGTTCAGATAACGGGAGGCTTAAAATAACCCACTGTTTTAAATTTCAGCGAAATCGGGTGATAAATAAAGCTTTTAAGGTCTTCAGAATCGTTATCGGCAGATCGGTCTATATGGCAGCTATATCTAAATATAGTCCCATCTGAACCATATTTACGTCAGATGTCGGGAGGCTTAAGATATTCCACTGTTTTAAATGTCAACGAAATCGGGTAATAAATAAAGCTTCTATGGGCTTCAGACCCTTCATCGGGAGATCGGTCTATATGGTAGATATATCTTAATATAGTCCGATCTGTACCATATTTGGGTCCTATATTAGGAGGCCTAAAGCTACTCATCATTTCAAATTTCAACGAAATCGGTTGAAAAATAAAGCTTTTATGGGCTTCAGACCCTTTATCGGGAGATCGGTCTATATGACCGATCTGAACCATATTTGGGTCAGATATCAGGAAGTTTAAATAACCCAATGATTCATTTTTCAGCGAATTCGGGTAATAAATAAAGTTTTTATTGGCTTCAGACCCTTTATCGGCAGATCGGTCTATATGGCAGCTATATCTAAATATAGTCCAATCCGAACCATATTAAGGTCAGATATCAGGAGGTTTAAATAACCCAATGATTCATTTTTCAGCGAATTCGGGTAATAAATAAAGTTTTTATTGGCTTCAGACCCTTTATCGGCAGATCGGTCTATATGCCAGCTATATCTAAATATAGTCCAATCCGAACCATATTAAGGTCGGGTGTCAGGAGGTTAAAAAAAACTAACAGTTTCAAATTTCAGCGAAATCGGGTAATAAATAAAGTTTTTATTGGCTACAGACCCTTTATCTTGAGATCGGTATATATGGCAGCTATATCCAAAATATAGTCCGATCTGAACCATATTCACGTCAGATGTCGGGAGGCTTAAAATAAATCACTTTTGAAAATTTAACGGAAATCGGGTGATAAATAAAGCTTTTATGGTCTTCAGACCCTTTATCGGGAGATCGGTCTATATGACAGCTATATCTAAATATAGTCCGATCTGAACCATATTTGGGTCAGTTGTCGGGAAACCTTAAACTACTCACTGCTTAAAATTTCGGCAAAATCACAAATCGGTCTATATGGCAGCTATATCCGAATATAGACCGATCTGAACCATAATTGAGTGGGATGTAGGGAGGCTAAAGGCAACTAACTGTTTCTAATTTCATGGATCGCGGATAATAAATGTGCCTGTTACGGGCTTAAGACCCTAAACCGACATATAGGTCTAATGGCAGCTATATGTAAATATGGTCCCATATGGGTCATTACCTGCAAGTAAAAGAAATACGAGTCTGTGCAAAATTTCAACTCGATATCTCAATTTTTGAAGATTGTAGCGTGATTTACAACTGACGGACACACAGACGGCCAGACTGACGGACGGACGGACAGACACACGGACATCATTAACCCGTCTTAGAATTTTACGACGACCAGAGATATATAAAGGGTCGAAAAATATCGAATGGAATGACGAAAGTAGAATACCCCCATCTTGTGGTGGAGGGTATAAAAGTTTATAATGACATATGCTAGATCCAGATGTTCATTCACAATAACTCATGTGCAACAAAGTGACTGATATCTGAGAGCAGAACGAATAACACCATTGCGCTGTTTCGATCTTATGACCAAAACGGAATTAGCGCGTTGAGGAGCGTTGCGTGAAAGGTGAAACTCAGTGAACATGCCGATAATAACGATTATTTTATTTTTATACCCTCCACCGAAAGATGGGGGTATATTCATTTTGTCATTCCGTTTGCAACACATCGAAATATCCATTTCCGACCCTATGAAGTATATATATTCTTGATCAGCGTAAAAATCTAAGACGATCCAAACATGTCCGTCCGTCTGTCTGTTGAAATCACGCTACAGTCTTTAAAAATAGAGATATTGATCTAAAATTTTGCACAGATTCTTTTTTTGTCCATAAGCAGGTTAAGTTCGAAGATGGACTATATCGGACTATATCTTGATATAGTCCCCATATAGACCGATCCGCCGATTTAGGGTCTTAGGCCCATAAAAGCCACATTGATTATCCGATTTTGCTGAAATTTGGGACAGTGAGTTGTGCAAGGCCCATTGACATCCTTCGTTAATTTGGATCAGATAGGTTCAGATTTAGATATTGCTGCCATATAGACCGATCCTCCGATTTAGGGTCTAAGGCCCATAAAAGCCACATTTAATATCCGATTTTACTGAAATTTCGAACAGTGAGTTGTCTTAGGCATTTCGACATCCTTCGTCAATTTGGATCAGATCGGTCCAGATTTGGATATAGCTGCCATATAGACCGATCCTCCGATTGAGGGTCTAAGGTCCATAAAAGCCACATTTATTGTCCGATTTTGCTGAAATTTGGGACAGTGAGTTGAGTTAGGCCCGTCGACATCTTTCGTTAATTTGGCACAGATCGGTTCAGAATTGGATATAGCTGCCATATAGACCGATCCTCCGATTTAGGGTCTAAGGCCCATAAAAGCCACATTTATTATCCGATTTCGCTGAAATTTGGGGCAGTAAGTTGTGTAAAGCCCATCGACATCTTTCTTCAATTTGGTCCAGATCTGTTCAGATTTGGAAATAGCTGTCATATAGACCGATCCTCCGATTTATGGTGTTAGGCCCGTGAAAGCCATATTTATTATCCGATTTTGCTCAAATTTTGCTGAAGGATGTCGATGGGCTTTACACAACTCACTGAGAGTTGTGTAAAGCCCATCGACATCCTTCGTCAATTTGGTCCAGATCGGTTTAGTTTAGGATATAGCTGCCATATAGACCGATTTCTTGGTTTATGGTTTTGGGCCCATAATATGCTCATATATTGTCCGATGTCGCCGAAATTTGGGACAGTGAGTTAAGTTTAGCCCCTTGACATTCTTCTTCAATTTGGTTCAGATTTGGATATAGCTCCCATATAGACCGATTTCTGGGTTTATGGTTTTGGGCCCATAAATATCGCCCAGATTTGTCCAGATTTGGATATAGCTGCCATATAGACCAATATCTAGGTTTTAGGTTTTGGTGCCATAAAAGACGCATTTATTGTCCGATGTCGCTGAAATTTGAGACAGTGAGTTTGGTTGGGCTCTTCGACGTCCTTCCTTAATTTTGCCCAGATCGGTCTAGATTTGAATATAGCTGCCATATAGACCGATCTCTCGTTTTAAGGTTTTGGGCCCATACAAGAGACATTTATTGTTCGATTTCGCCGAAATTTGGGACAGTGCTTTGTGTTAGGCTCTTCGACATTTTTATGCAACTTAGCGCAAATCGGTCAAGATTTGGATATAGCTGCCATGTAGACCGATATCTCGATTTAAAGTCTTGGCCCTATAAAAGGCGCATTTATAATCCGATTTCACTGAAATTTGACACAGTGACTTATGTTAGGCTTTTCGACATCCGTGTCGTATATGGTTCAGATCGGTTAATTTTTAGATATATTGGTTGCCCAAAAAGTAATTGCGGTTTTTTTTAAAAGAAAGTAAATGCATTTTTAATAAAACTTAGAATGAACTTTAATCAAATATAAAATTGCCATTTTGTTCGATAACCTTTTGCCATCTTCCTGGCAAATTTAGTATTCCACGCTCATACAACTTCTGGCCTTTATCTGCAAAAAACTGAACCAAGTGCGATTTTATAGCCTAATCATTGCCGAAAGTTTTACCATTTAAGGAGTTCTGCAAAGATCGAAATAAATGGTAGTCTGATGGTGCAAGGTCAGGGCTATATGGTGGATGCATCGAAAGTTCCCAGCCAAGCTCACTCAGTTTTTGGCGAGTGACCAAAGATCTGTGCGGTCTAGCGTTGTCCTAGTGGAATATGACACCTTTATGATTGACCAATTCTGGTGGCTGATGGCTGTATTCAATTTGTCCAATTGTTGATAGTAAACATCCGCATTAATCGTTTGGTTCCTTGGAAGCAGCTCAAAATATACCACACCCTTCCAATCCCACCAAACAGACAGCATAACCTTCTTTTGGTGGATATCAGCCTTTGAAGTGGTTTAAGCTGATTCACCATGCTTGGACCATGATCGTTTCCATTTTTCATTTTTCCATTTTTCATCTCCAGTTATGATTCGTTTTAAAAACGGATCGAATTCATTGCGTTTAAGGTGCATATCACAAGCGTTGATTCGGTTTGTTAAATGAATTTCTTTCAATACATGTGGTAACCAAATATCAAGCTTTTTCACCAGTCCAAGACTTTTTATGTGATAATGAACGGTTGATTTTGGTATATTTAACTTATCTCCTATCTCACGCTCAGTTACATGACGATCCAATTCGATTAATGCTTTGATTTGGTCATCATCAACTTCATTTGGCCGACCTGAACGTGGCTCATCTTTAATTGAAAAATCTCCAGAACGGAATTTGCGAAACCAATTTTGACACTGTCTTCCTTTTAAGGCTTTATCACCATACACATCTCGTAACTTTTTAGCAACCTGCTCCGCGTTTTTTCCTTTACGGAAATAATAAAGTAAAATATGACGAAAATGCTCCTTTGTGGGCTCCATATTAAAATTGACGTCAAACAAACAAATGTAAACAAAATTTCGCGCACTTTTTTTCTAAAGCAAGCTAAAAGTAACAGCTGATAACTGAGAGAAGAAAGAATGCAATTACAGAGTCACAAGCCGTTGAAAAAATTTGTCAACGCCGACTATATGAAAAATCCGCAATTACTTTTTGGGCAATAGCAGTTCGTTTTTAAAACGAATGGCAATGTGCTTATTAGTATTTGGTCCAAATCGGATATAACTGATATGGGACATAAGGTATGAAATTTTCACCGAATTTTGATGAAAGGTGGTTTACATATATACCCGAGGTGGTGGGTATCCAAAGCTCAGCCCTGCCGAACTTAATGCCATTTTTCTTTGTTTATTTAATGAAATATTTTTTGTTTAATGTAATATTCTTGATAACCTGCCCACTGTTCGTCCTGTTTGTTATGCTAAGTTCCAGTGCCGTAGCAAATATTTATGAAAACATTAATAATTCAACCGTACCCCTTTTATTATACCCACACAAAACTGTTGCCTTTGTACATTACAGATACACCTCAAAACAAGGTAAAGGAAAGTCGAAATACACAGCACACCCTTTCCTTATTTTTGGCAATTTTGCGGAATTTGCTTAGACAAGAAAAAAAAAACAAAAACAAAAACAAACAACAATAGAAATGATTTTCTGTTTTAAATTTATTTTCTATAATGTAATTTTGTCGTTGTGGGTTAGACGTGTCATGTTCCACATGTATTCGTCGTATGCGGTCGCTTTACCAACGCAAAAGTAACTCTCAAAGAATTTTGGAATTCTCAGCGCACCACTTTGTCAATTGTTTTTGTTTTTTTTTTTGTTTTTTTCATTTTTTGTGGAAGCTTCCTCTTTACAAGCATTGCCATGGAGGCTACTATGCTTGGTCTGCCTACTGGCTGCTGCGAATATATTATGAGTGCCTGACGCAAGTTGTAGGCTGACGTAGAGATTTATATTTTTGTTGAATACATAAAACAATGGCAATGTGAGTTACATATTGTCTGGAATATTATTATGTCATATGTCATGGAGGCAACGACAACTAAGGAAAAGGGCATAAAGGCAGATATGGCTGCGTTGTAAGGGGAGGTTGACGCAAATACAACCATCAACTGATTGCTTGACTCTGAGTCTGACTGATGTGTATGCTCGTGTCCTGGTTATCCTGGTTATGTGTGTGGTACAGGAACGAAACAAATTGTTTTTCTTTTCGCCCACTCACCAATATGTATCACACTTATGTCAAGTGCACATACCTGCCTCAATGAATGAATGACTATCTGTCTGTTTCTTGGTATGGTTGCTGAATCCCTTTCCGCGATTTTGCAATTTAATCCTGCCCTGCTTGGAACGAGTAGCATAAATGTGCGTGGGTTAAATAATCAAATCAGTAAAGCCGAGAAAGCATACAGAGCAGCAATATCCTGTTTTTAATTCCATTCATTCACAAGACAGGCAACACATCCCAGCCAGCTAAGGAAGCATACATTTAAGCAAGCAATCACTCGTGCATTCCTTAGCATCAGCCATAGGTTTCCTTGACAATATCTTCAACTAATATACCCCCCTTGAACGAAAAAAAAAAAAACATAATAAACTGAACAAAGGCATTTTGTAATGCTGGGGTCTTTTCTAAGGTTTGCAGGCTTGAAAAAAGGCTTATAAATTAAGGACTGTTGAAATCGGTGGAGCTATCATCTGATTTGACTATTTAAGCCCTTTGAATAGGTAATTTTGGCTGCTATGACTTTAACTTTCCAAAAGAACTTCACGCTTTCAAGTAGCTGAATCTCCAAGGAGAGTCCTCTGCAGTCCGACAATACCAGATCAACTACAAAGGAGGCAAACACGAGAAAGGACTCTCCAAGGGATTATCTCAGAGGCGGAAGATGATTTTTGAACAAGTAAAAATGTGTTATGTTCGGCCAGGAACCCACCACCATGGTGTAACTGTCTAACATCTTCAGTTTGGTCTATAACTTAACCATGAATCGTCTTATAAACGAACAAAGATTGCAAATTATTGAATTTTATTATCGAAAGGCGTGCTCTGTTAAGAAAGTTTAGAGGGCACTTCTTCCATTTTACGACGAATCTAATTTTTGGTTCAATTGGTACGTAAAAAAGCAGAATTGTCGATTTCGGAGTGAAGATCATCCAGAAGCATTGCAAGAGCTACCAATTCATCCAGAAAAATTCACAGTTTGATGCGATTTATGGGCTGGTAGCATCATTGGACCATACTTCTTCAAAGGCGATGCGAATCGTAATGTAACTGTGAATGGTGGGCGCTACCGTGAGATGATATCCAACTTTTTTTTGCCCAAAATGCAAGAGCTCGACTTGCATGATGTGTAGTTTCAACAAGACACAGTACGCGTAACAATGGACTTATTGAGAGGCGAGTTCGATTAACATTTTATATGTCGTGTTTAGTCACATTTCTCTTAAATCTCTGGATGACAAAGTGGGTGCGAAAAACATTAGCCGGAATTCGATACGAACGGTTCGGGCGAAATAAGAATTTTTTCTATAATGCATTGTGCAGTCAGCTGGCCAATCAATTACAAACGGATGTGGGTTCCTGGATTGTGTAGTATCCCTGACAAACATCCTTACATCAGCAATAAGAAGACGAATACCAGACGAACACACACCATGAAAGTACCGATAGAACAGCACTAAACAACCCACATTGCGACGATGTTCAAGGGAGGCAATAGAGTTGGAGACCTTACTGTGCCCAACAAACGCCATCGCTCTCATCTGTATACGGCCCAGTAGCTCCAGAGATGAGTTTGAAGCTCCAGCCCATACATGTGAGTTGTACTCCATTTTCGGCCTTATGAAAGTGGTGTAGATGTTAAAAAGATCAGAAGGAGTTAACTAATTCTTACACGGTTTAAAGAAGCCTAAATGAAAGCTTTTTTCGACACTTCAAATACATTTTTAGTCCAACGGACATCACTTTGTATTTCTATGTCCAGAACATCACGAGCGTCTGATTGCTCAATATCTACACCGTTAACAGACAAAGATGATCGTAATGGGTCAGCGAGTTGTTTCTGTGACAACAAGCAGCACTGAGTCTTCCGTGCATTGAAATCTACTCGATTCAATCGATCCCAATCAGAAATGGCCAGCAAATCCTGGCAAAATGCATCGTCCTTAATCCGTATCTTGTCCTCAATCTCTCGAAGACTCGGCCTATGGTCGAATGAGTACGAATGACAGAGATTACTGTCATCCGCAAATGAGTAGATCGGATTCGATATCTTACTCAACAGATCGTTGATGAAAATAAGAAAAAGAGAAGGAGAAAGACAAAGAACAGAGCCCTGGGGTACACCTGCGGTCAATCTATGGTCTTTGGATGAGAACCCATCTATAACGACTCGAGTAGTGCGATTTCTGAGAAAGCTCGAAATAAATCGAACGAAGCCATTACCGATACCAAAGGTGACAAGAATTGGTAGTAGTACAACGTGCCAGACCCTATCAAATGACTTGGAGATATCCAGAGCCACAACGTTACTCTCATCAAACTGGTGGATTGAGCGGCTCCAACGTTCCGACAGAAGTACCATGAGGTCGCCCGTAGAGCGATTTCTGCGGAACCCATACTGTTGGTCGCTTAGAAGGCCATTAGACTCTACTAACCTCACAAGATGGTGATTAACCATGCTCTCCACGACCTTGGAGAGAGCGGAGCATATCGCAATTGGCCGATAATTCGCAGGGTTGTATGCCTCACCCTTCTTGGGAATTGGCTGAAGGTTCGCAACCTTCCAATGTGCCGGGAAAACTAACGCACGGTAGGCAAGGTTGAAAAGGTTGAGTAATTGATGTGGAGTAATTCCTTAACTCTTATTAAGGATGATCAAACGTTCACTGACCTGGTTGTTAAGGCTAACTTGTTGGCTGATATATTTGCAGGAAACTCTTCCCTGTCGGATAGCAATCAACCACTCCCCACATTTTCGATTAAGGGGAGTGGTTGATTGCCATCCGGCAGAGAAGAGTTCCCTGCAAATATATCAGCCAACAGTTTGGCCCTATCAACCAGGACAGTGAACGTTTGATCATCCTTAATAAGAGTTAGAATAGATGAAGAATTACCTTTTACCCTTTTCATGAACGACCAAAAGCTCTTCCTTCGTCGTGTAGAACTATGAACCTTAGTACGCAGACGCTGTTCGTAAAGAAATTTTTCGCGCCTAAGCACATTGCCACACGAAGATCTTGCCTGCTTGCGCATCAGTTCAGTATTGGCATTTTTATCCAAGCACCAGTTCTTGAATGCCATTTCTTTCGATCTAACAGCATCTCTGCATGTCTGGTTAAACCAACTTTTGTGGTCTGATTTAGACGTTATAGTCTCAATTAGAATAAATGTCCTCATTTCATTTCAAATTATCTTCTCAATCATATTAGCAGTAGCATTTATATCGTGATCTCGAAAACATATTTTCCAATCAAAATGCTGAAAGAATCCATTGAGCTATGAAAATATTGACCACTTCGGGACTGGGGAGGAATCAAAACGAGGAGCAGAATACGAAAAATATGCTGACACTATGTAGTGATCGGAGTTACCAAAAAGTGCAAGAGTATAAACTTCATACTTTCCAGGGTGTGAAGATTAAAAATTTAATTACATTTTTCTGAATTTTATTTATTAATATTTGTATACCCTCCACCATAGGATGAGGGTATACTAATTTCGTCATTCTGTTTGTAACACCTCGAAATATGTGTCTGAGACCACATAAAGTATGTATATTTTTGATCGTCATGTCATATTAAGTCGTCCTTCCGTCCGTCTGTCAGTCCGTCCGTCTGTCCGTCCATCTGTCCGTCCGTCTGTCTGTCCGTCCGTCTGTCTGTCCGTCCGTCTGTCTGTCCGTCCGTCCGTCTGTCTGTCCGTCCGTCTGTCCGTCCGTCTGTCTGTCTGTCGAAAGCAAGCAAACTTTCAAAGGAGTAAAGCTAGCCACTTAAAATTTTACACAAATACTTTTTATTGGTGTAGGTCGGTTGGGATTTTAAATTTGTCAAATCGGTCCATGTTTTGATATAGCTTCCATATAAACCGATCTTGGATCTTGACTTCTTGAGCCTCTAGAGGGCGCAGTTCTTATCCGATTTGTCTGAAATGTTGTACAACGGCTTCTCCAATGGCTTGCAAGTAGTGTTTTAGTAACACTTCCACCAACTGTGCTAAGTATGATTCAAATCGGTTTATAATCTGGTATAGATGCCATATAAACCGATCTTGGATCTTGACTTCTTGAGCCAATAGAGGGCGCAATACTCATCCGATATGGCTGATATTTTACATAAGGTGTTTAGTTATGACTTCCAATAACTGTGCTAAGAATGGTTCGAATCGGTACTTAACCTGGTATAGCTGCCATATAAACCGAACTGGTACCTTGACTTCTTGAGCCGCTACAGGGCGCAATTCTCATCCGATTTGGCAGAAATTTTTTACAACGGCTTCTCTCATGACCTTCAACATAGGTGTCTAATATGGTCGAAATCGATCCAAAGCTTGATACAGCGTCCATATAAACCGATTTCCCTATTTTACTTCTTGAGACCCTACAAGGCGCAATTCTTATCTGAATGGACTGAAATATTTCAATTCAATATTTCAGTTCAATTATGGTCCGAATCGGACGATAACTTAATATTATAGCTCCAATATTATAGCAATTCTTTCCTTTTATCATTTGTTTGCCTAAACATAGATTGAGATTTTGAAGTTTCTCCGTCATTTGTGTACCCTACATCACTACTGTGGTACAGGGTATTGTAACTTAGTGAATTAGTTTGTAACACCCAAAAGGAAGAGAGATAGACCCATTGATAAGAATACCGATCGATCCAGAATCACTTTCTGATTCGATTAAGCTATGTCCGTCTGTCTGTCTGCCCGTCTGCCTGTCCGTCTGTCCATGTTAATTTGTGTACAAACTACAAGTCACAATTTTCATCCGATCGTCTTCAAATTTGGTATGAGCTTGTTTTTCGGCCTAGACACAAAGCCTATTGAAATTAGAAAAAATCGGATAACATTTTGATATAGCTCCCATTTATATGTTCGTCCGATTTGTCCCCAAAAATTGAGATTTTAAAGTTTCTCCGTTATTTTTATACCCTACACCACTACTGTGGTACAGGATATTATAATTTAGTGAAATAGTTTGTAACCCCCAAATGGAAGAGAGAAAGGCCCATTGATAAGTATACCGATCGATCTAGAATCACTTTCTGTTTCGATTTAGCTATGTCTGTCTGTCTGCCTGTCTGTCCGTCTGTCTGTCCGTCCGTCTGTTAATTTGTGTACAAACTACAGGTCGCAATTTTCATCCGATCGTCTTCAAATTTGGTATGATCATGTCTTTCGGCCTAGAGACGAAGCCTATTGGAATTGGAAAAAATCAGATCAGATTTGGATATAGCTCCCATATATATGTTCGTCCGATTTGCACAAATAATGCAATAAAATGGTCATTTGTTAACCGATTCTCTCGAAATTTGGTAAGAAGGATTTTCTTATGACTATCGACATTATTGGTGACTTTCATAAAAATCGGTTCAGATTTAGATATAGCTCTCATGTATATATATAGCCCGATTTTCACTCCTAGAGCCATTGCAAGCGCATTTATTGACCAATCTTGACAAAGTTTTGTACAACACCTTCCTCGATGATTACCACAATATCTGAGAAGTTTGCTTGAAATCGGTTCAGATTTGGATATAGCTCCCATATATATGTTCGTCCGATTTGCAGTAATACATCAATAAAATGGTCATTTGTTAACCGATTCTCTCAAAATTTGGCAGGAAGGATTTGCTTATGACTCACTTATGACTTATTGGTGACTTTCATAGAAATCGGTTCAGATTTAGATATAGCTGTCATATATGTATATTGCTAGATTTTCACACCAAGGGCCACTGCAAGCGCATTGTTTGACCAATCTTGCCAAAATTTTGCACAACGCTTTCCTCGACGACTACCACATTATCTGAGAAGTTTGCTTGAAATCGGTTCAGATTTGGATATAGCTCCCATATATATGTTCGTCCGATTTGCAGTAATAATGCAGTAAAAAGGTAATTTGTTAACCGATTCTCTCTAAATTTGTTAGGAAGGATTTTTTTATGACTGTCGACATTATTGGTGAATTTCGTAGAAATCGGTTCACATTCAGATAAAGCTCTCATGTATATATAGCCCGATTTTCACTCCTAGAGCCATTGCAAGCGCATTTATTGACCAATCTTTCCAAAATTTTGTACAACACCTTCCACCACCATACACCACCACAATATCTGAGAAGTTTGCTTGAAATCGGTTCAGATTTGGATATAGCTCCCATGTATATGTTCGTCCAATTTGCACACATAATGCAATAAAATGGTCATTTATTAACCGATTCTATCGAAATTGGGCAGAAAGGATTTGTTTATGACTCTCGACATTATTGGTGACTTTCATAGCAATCGGTTCAGATTTAGATATAGTTGTCATATATGTATATAGCCCGATTTTCACTCCTAGAGCCATTGCAAGCGTATTTATTGACCAATCTTGCACAACGCTTTCCTCGACGATTACCACAATATCTGAGAAGTTTTCTCGAAATCAGTTTAGAATTAGATATAGCTCCCATATATATATGTTTATCAGATTTTGGGTAATTTGCCAAAATGTTGTTCTCATACTTCTATAGTAACCCTTTGTATAAGTAGTTGTTTTCCCCTTTTTTATCCTTACAACCAAAAAAAAGAAAAGCAAAAAAACGAAAAAAAATCGCTGCGTAATAAGCATGAGTGACAATGCTTGTGTTTATAAAGTGATAAGCCTGAGTAAGCAGTATTAAGCAAATGTGATTCGAAATGATAACAGCAATAAGCAACCAACCACATACACCTTTAGCCACTGGGGAGAAAACCACAAAAGTACTACAGACTGGTAACACCCACTTCATTGTTAGATAAAAACCCACAAACACACACACACACACACACACACAGCCACAAGAACATAACCAAAAATCCAAAACAAGCAATCTGACACTTCCCCTTGAAAAAAAAAACAAATTCTACTTAAAACAGAGCCTTGGGAATGTAACTTTAGTTTCAATTGTGTGAGAATTTAGGTATGTCTTTGAAGTGGCCTTCATTTAATTCACCTTACCCTTCTCCAAAAACAAAAAAATTAATAAATCCCCATTATAATCTCTTGCCAGACATTAAACATTTAAGCAGCCATTTGCTTTTATCACTTGTAATTTTTTTTTTTGTTTTCATATCAACAAATATGAAAATATTTTCCTTTATTTTAAATGACTTTTCAAAGTAACTTCGGGCATTTCCCAACTGTTTGCCATTTGCAGCATTGCCTCACTCTCTCTCTCTTTCTCTCTTGAGTTGTGGGCCAAATTGATACACCAGCAACAAATTCATGGTAGTGTAGCAACTCTTAACCCTGGCTTTAGTTGGTCACTCACTTTGTTGGTGGTCGGCCATGTTGACCTGCATTAGGTAAAACTTTTCTCAATGGCTTGAGTTCGAGTTTTTCTAGCATTTGGCAAATTTAGGCTAAGTGGCAAAATCAGTTGCCTTACCAAGAGGGGCATGGTATATAGGGGCGGCGTGGGGGGCACCAGGTACAAAGCTATTTGCAATTCAGGCATAAAAACAAGCACTTTCAAGTGCAAGATATTCATGCCAACTCAATTGGAATTGTTGAAGTTTGCCTGATGTTGGTGTTTTTTTCCCCACTTTGGGCCTTTTTTTCAAATCCCCGCACTCCATATTCACCCTTTATGGCCCATTGAAGATCCATAAATGCAAAGTGGATGTTCATTAAGTTCTAACAGAAAATGGGGTCAACTTTGTGTGCAGCAATCATGTGTGGGTTACATGAGAAAATTGCCTGACCCCATTTTTCACCATCACCATCACCATCACCTATACCTATGCATGCTCGATTACCTCATTTGCCATCACAATGACCATAAACAAAAATTTCGAAAAAAAACGTGTCTACTTGAAATACTTGATTGGAGGAAAATTGCTTAATTACATGAAACTAAGTCACTTAGGGGGCAGCTCAAGTAAACGAGTAGTAAACTCATTTTGCCAGTTAGAAAATTAGCAAATTTTCCACAGGACAGCCAGCAAGACAAGTTGATGTGAGCGGTAATGGTGTTTCTACCTTTATCAAAAAGCAGAGCAAAGTTCATTGGTTGCATGTCGTCTTGTCACAAATTTAATTCAATTTAAAACAAATTAATTGGCAATGAAGCGTGTGATTAATATTTAAAGCCCCACGCACACACACACACACACACACACACACACACACACGCAAATGCAGACAACACTCATACGTACCCAGGCATACCAGGCGTACACTATTACAAAGAGTCTTAGGGAATGAATTATGGGATTTTTTGCCTTAAGCTTTTTTTTGTTGGAAGGATTTTAATTAAATTTCGTAACATATGCTTTACCAATACTTAATGCCAAAATCATTATTACCAATAGCTAGTTGGCAATTTTTAGCCAGACTAATTAAATTTTAATGATTTTAGTAAACTGTTTAAAAACAAAGGCTTGTGATATAAAAAAAGTTTTCAAATTAGTTTTCATTGAAAACTATTTTTTGTGTTATCAAAAGGTTCATATTTGGCCATATCAACCGCAATGCTAGGGATTAATTTAGATTTATTATACCCGATGCTAATTCAATTAAAAACCAGGTAAGAACGTGCTATGTTCGGCCGGGCCGAATCTTATATACCCTCCACCATGGATCGTATTTGTCGAGTGCTTCCGTGCGCGTTATCTCTTTTAAGGCAAACAAAGAATATTGAGTAAGAACTGTTATGCTATTGGAGCCATATCAAGTTATAGTCCGATTCGGACCATAAATGAATTGAATGTTGAACCCTGCAGAAGTCATTGTGTAATATTTGGTTGCCCAAAAAGTAATTGCGGATTTTTCATATAGTCGGCGTTGACAAATTTTTTCACAGCTTGTGACTCTGTAATTGCATTCTTTCTTCTGTCAGTTATCAGCTGTTACTTTTAGCTTGCTTTAGAAAAAAAGTGTAAAAAAGTATATTTGATTAAAGTTCAATCTAAGTTTTATTAAAAACGTATTTACTTTCTCTTAAAAAATCCGCAATTACTTTTTGGCCAACCCATTATTTCAGTTCATTCGGATAAGAATTGCGCCTTGTAGGGTCTCAAGAAGCAAAATCGGGAGAAAGGTTTATAGGGGAGCTGTATCAAGCTATTGATCGATTCAGACCATATAAGACACGTATGCTGAAGGTCATGGGAGAAATCGTTGTACAAAATTTCAGCCAAATCGGATGAGAATTGCGCCCTCTAGAGGTTCAAGAAGTCAAGATACAAGATCGGTTTATATCACAGCTATACCAAATTATGAACTGATTTAAATCAAACTTATCACAGATGTTGAAAGTGTTTCGAAAACACTACGTGCAAAATTTCAGTTAAATGGGACGAGAATTGCGCACTCTAGAGGCTCAAGAAGTCAAGACTAAAGATCGGTTTATATGGCAGCTATATCAAAACATGAACCGATTTGAACCATACTTCGCATAAATTTTGGAAGTGCCACCAAAACACTACGTGCAAAGTTTCAGTTAAATCGGACGAGAATTGCGCCCTCTATAGGCTCAAGAAGTCAAGACCCAAAATCGGTTTATATGGCAGCTATATCAAACCATAGACCGATTTAAACCATACATAATGTAGTTGTTGGAAGTGCAACTAAAACAATACATGCAAAATTTCAATAAAATCGGATAAGAATTGCGCTCTCTAGAGGCTCAAGAAGTCAAGACCCAAGATCGGTTTATATGGCAGCTATATCAAAACTTGGATCGATGAAAACCATACTAAACGTAGTTGTTGGAAGTGCTTTCAGGACACCACATGCAAAATTTTAATAAAATCGGATTGGAATTGCGCCCTCCAGAGGCTCAAGAAGTCAAGACCCCAGATCGGTTTATATGACGGCTATATCAGGTTATGAACCGATTTAAACCATACTCAGCACAGTTGTTGAAAGTCGTTATAAAACACTTCATGCTAAATTTCAGCCAAATCGGATAAGAATTGCGCCCTGTAAAGGCTCAAGAAGTCAAGACCCTAGATCGGTTCGTATGACGGCTATATCAGGTTATGAACCGATTTAAACCATACTCAGCACAGTTGTTGGAAGTCATAATAAAACACTTCGTGCAAAATTTCAGCCAAATCGAATAAGAATTGTGGCCTCTAGTGGCTCAAGAAGTCAAGATACAAGATCGGTTTATATGACGGCTATATCAGGTTATGAACCGATTTTAACCATACTCAGCACAGTTGTTGGAAGTCATAATAAAACACTTCATGCAAAATTTCAGCCAAATCGGATAAGAATTGCGCCCTCTAGAGGCTCAAGAAGTCAAGACCCTAGATCGGTTCATATGACGGCTATATCAGGTTATGAACCGATTTAAACCAAACTCATCACAGTTGTTGGAAGTCATAATAAAACACTTCATGCAAAATTTCAGCCAAATCGAATAAGAATTGTGCACTCTAGTGGGTCAAGAAGTCAAGATACAAGATCGGTTTATATGGCAGCTATATCAAAACGTGGACCGATTTAGCCCATTTACAATTCCAACCGACCTACACTAATAAGAAGTAAATTTCAAGCGGCTAGCTTTACTCCTTCGGAAGTTAGCGTGCTTTCGACAAAAAGACGGACGGACGAACAGACGGACGGACGAACAGACGGACGTACATGGCTAGATCGACTAAAAATGTCATGACGACATATACTTCATGGGGTCTTAAACGAATATTTCGAGGAGTTACAAACAGAATGACTAAATTAGTATACCCCCATCCTATGGCGGTGGGTATAGGAACAAGTAAAAGCATGTTAAGTTCGGCCGGGCCGAATCTTGGGAACCCACCACCATGGATTCTGCTAAAATATGGAAGCTATATCTGATTATAGACCTATTTAAACAGTACTTCGCACAGTCATAACAGAACACCATACGCAAAATTTCATCCAAATCGGATAAAAGGCGCTGCTTCTAAGGGCTCAAGATGTCAAATGGGAAGCACAGTTTAAAAGGAAGCTTCATCAGGTTCCTCACCGATTTAGACCCTACTTGGCACATTTGTTGAGAGTCAGAACACAGAACACTATGTGCAAAATTTCAGCTAAATCGAACAAAAAGTGCGGCTTCCAGGGCTCAAGAACTCAAATCGGAAGATCGGTTTATTTGGGAGCTATATCAGGTTCCTGTCCTATTAGGACCGTACTCAGCACAGTTATTGGAAGTTACAAAAAATTTGGTTTCCAGGAGCTCAAGAACTCAAATCGGGAGATCGATTTATATGGAAGCTATATCCAAATCTTAACCGATATGACTCATTTGCAACTCCCATCGACCTATATCAATATTATATTTCTGTGCAAAATTTCAAGCGGCTAGCTCTGCGTGTTCGACAGCTATCGGGATTTTGACAGACGCAGGGACAGACGGAGATTGCTAGATCGACTCAGGATGTCGAGACGTTCAAGAACATATATACTTTATGGGGTCCCAGATCAATATTTCGAGGTATTACAAACGGAACGACTTGATTAGTATACCACCATGCTATGGTGGTGGTGTACTGAACAGTAATCGAAATATAGACAAAATTTGAAGGCTATCGTGCGTTACTCACAGCACTATCAGCCAAAAGGGTCTTTCATTAAGTAAATAGCCGTTAAAGGATTTTAATATACCCGAGTTTGGGAATAGTATGGATCTTGGAGGCCACCGTAGCGCAGAGGATAGCATGTCCGCCTACTACGATGAACGCCTGGGTTCGAATCCTAGCTACAACATCAGAAAATATTTGTTTCAATGGTTGTTGTTGTTGTAGCAGCGTGTTGTACACTGAGGCGGCAGCCCTTGGCGATGAAAGACTCCATCGGGCCAATCTGGTATGTACAACTGGCTGCCATGGGGTTGTTTCAATGGTGGTTATCCCCTGCTAATGCTAGCGACATTA
The DNA here is from genome assembly GCF_963082655.1 of Stomoxys calcitrans. Classification (NCBI taxonomy): domain Eukaryota; kingdom Metazoa; phylum Arthropoda; class Insecta; order Diptera; family Muscidae; genus Stomoxys; species Stomoxys calcitrans. The sequence goes on from NC_081553.1 coordinate 23,055,055, forward strand.
GGAGGGGACATCGCACTGCCGAGCCCCGTTCGGACCCGGAGAAGGCTACTTATCATTGAGTTTAAACTTGTATAGCACTCATTGATATATGAGATGTTTGCTCCTGTCCCTTAAAGGAATGTTTATGGGCGTCTTTGCATTTGCATGGCTCTTTAAGGCCTGTAGTCACAATAACGTATCTGCACTCCTTTGTATTGCTCCCAATAAAGTCACTTATCGTCTCCGACATCTCAAGGCGCATACCTTCTACAGTTTCTCTTTTCCCCAAGGCACATCTTTCAGGCCTATAAAAATTGACTGCAAAAAGATAACCTCCTTAAAACCAGAAAAAACTTCAAATATGTTATAACGCATTTACCGGCTGTTTGGCCAACAAAAAAACCAAAGGAATATAAAGACAAGTTACAACCTTGAAGTTGCCATAAATCAAGGTATTTGTAATTAAATTGTTCCATGGCATTCTTTAATGTGTCTTGTTCGCCAACAACGAAACCAAAGGACACGCATATAACCCATACGAAATTTTGTTGTTTTTTTGTTGTTGTTATTTTTTTGCCTTTATGTCAACTGTTTTATGTGACAACCGATTTCTTCTCACATACATTTTTCAATCTCAAATAATCTCGTTGGTGATGATGGTGATGCTCACTGGTACCCTTGACTGCCTTACAGCCTGCTTGGTTAAACTATGGAGCAAAGAAAGTGCAGGATTGCCAAAAACAACAGCAATAACGATGAGAAAAAAACAAAAACATGAAACCACCGAAATCATGATTTTTACAGATGTCAGAGGCACCCATTACGGTTTGTAATCCATGGCAGCAGCAGCAGCAGCAATGTTACCAAATCACATATCGGTCATGGTGACAGTGTCCCAGCTGGTTGTAAAGCTGCATGCAGGAACTGGGGTAGGGGGGGAGGCTAAAAAAAAGAGAGTGTGACATACAGCAGACCAGCAGCCAACAAACAACAATCACCAAAGCAGGCATGACTGGTTTGTTGGCAGCAGAATGCTTTGCTTCCCAATGGTGTTATTCGAGGTTTTTGCGTTGCCGTTGCGTTTTTTTTTTTATTGCCTTTAATATTAATAATATAAATTTAAATATCATGACATCGTTCGTATGTTGTAGCTGGATGAGATTACAAGAGTTCCGTCTTGCATTGGTGTGTGTGTGTGTAAGTGTGTGTTTGAGAGTGTGTGCGCGAATGTGATTGTATGCAAGTAATCTTATATGTCCATACATGGTAATATTTATTTATACGCTTTAATACTAACAGTTATAAAGGGTACTAAAAGTTGGTCGATGTGTTGGTAACACAGGAGAGGAAGAGAGAGGAAGCCACAATTCTTTATATTCTCTGGGGGAAAAGTAGAATCAAAAAACAAAATTTCGAAAATTTTATAAAAATATCCAAAATTTCCCAAATTGTTGTAATATGTTAGAAAAATGCTACTGTTAAGCATATAGTGCATACATTAGACTGTCCCACATCAAAAACCAGAAAAGGTTAAGTTCGAAGATGGGTTATATCGGATCGAACATATAGACCGATCCTTCGATTTAGGGTCTTAGGCCCATAAAAGCCATATTTATTAATCGATTTTGCTGATATTTGGGACAGTGAGTTAGGCCCTTCGACATCCTCCTTCTATTTGGCCTAGATCGGTTCAGATTTGGATATAGCTGCCATATAAACCGATCTCTCGATTTAAGGTCTTGCGCCCATAAAAGGCACATTTATTGTCCGATTTTGTTAAAATTTGGGACAGTGAGTTGTGTTAAACCCTTCAATGTCCTCCTTTAATTTGGCGTAGATCGGTCCAGATTTGGATATAGCTGCCATATAGACCAATCTCTCGATTTAAAGTTTTGGGCCCATAAAAGGCGCATTTATTGTCCGATGTCGCCGAAATTTGGGACAGTGAGTTAAGTTAAGCCTCTCGATATACTTCTGCAATATGCCAATATGAAATAACTCCATAGTCATACCAGTCTGCTCAAGGGGGTCATGACCGATTTGCAGTTTGATTACCTTAGGGAAGACATTGCAGACGGTAGGAGCCATATACTGAAATATATTGGTACCTACAGTCTGCTCAACGGGGTCTTGGCCGATTTGCAGTCTGATTACCTTAAGGAAGACATTGCGGACGGTAGGAGCCATATACTGAAATATATTGGTACCTGCCTTGGTCACATCAGATAGGTATCAGCCATGTGCTGCCGCAGAAGAGATTGCTAAAGTTTGAAGATTATAATTATAGCCTTTACAACAACTGAGGGACAGGATCTTATAACATGGAGAATTTGTTTGTAACGTATCGAAGAAAGAAAAGAGATGCCCCTAGAAAAGTCCACTGATGAACTCCGAAAGTAGTCCTTAGGGAAGAAGGGAAGTACTTCTGTCTGTCTGACCTTCTTTCTGTCTGTCTGTCTCTCTTTCGGTCTTTCTGTCTGTCTCTCTGTTGGTCCTTCTGTCCATCATCCTGCCTATCCTTCTGTCTGTTCTTTTGTGTGTCTTTCTGCCCTTCTGTTGAACTGTCTTTCTGTCCACCGCTTGTCTGCCTGCATTTTTTATCTTTTCTTCTGTCTATCTATCCATCCGTCCGTCTGCTTATCTATCCCTCTATTTGGGCATATTTCTGTCTACCTGGCTTGCCGTATGTCTGTCTTTCTGTCTGTGTTTCCGTCTCTCTTTTTCTCTGTCTTTCTATCCATCTCTCCGTCTATCCATCTCTCTGCCCTTCTGTTGAACTGTCTTTCTGTCCGCCGTTTGTCTGCCTGTATATTTGTCTTTTCTTCTGTCTGTCTACCTGACGTATCTTTCTGCCCGTATTTCTGTCCGTCTTTTTATACCCTCCACAATCGGATGGGGGGTATACTAATTTCGTCATTCTGTTTGTAACTACTCGAAATATTCGCCTGAGACCCCATAAAGTATATATATTCTATATATTCTTGATCGTCGTGACATTTTATGTCGATCTAGCCATGTCCGTCCGTCTGTCCGTCCGTCCGCCCGTCTGTCTGTCGAAAGCGCGCTAACTTCCGAAGGAGTAAAGCTAGCCGCTTGAAATTTTGCACAAATACTTCTTATTAGTGTAGGTCGGTTGGTATTGTAAATGGGCAATTACGGTTCATGTTTTGATATAGCAGTCATATAAACCGATCTTGGATCTTGACTTCTTGAGCCTCTAGAGTGCGCAATTCTTATCCGATTGGAATGAAATTTCGCACGACGTGTTTTGTTATGATATCCAACAACTGTGCCAAGTATAGTTCAAATCGGTTCATAACCTGATATAGCTGCCATATAAACCGATCTTGGGTCTTGACTTCTTGAGCCTCTAGAGCGCGCAATTCTTATCCGATATGCCTAAATTTGTACGACGGATCCTCTTATGACCATCAACATACGTGTTTATTATGATCTGAATCGGTCTATAGCCTGATACAGCTCCCATATGAATCGATCTCTCTATTTTACTTCTTGAGCCCCCAAAGGACGCAATTCTTATTCGAATTGGCTGACATTTTACACAGGTCTCCAACATATAATTTAATTGTTGGACCACAGGACCATATCCTGATATCGCTCTAATAGCAGAGCAAATCTTTTCTTATATCCTGTTTTGCCTAAGAAGAGATGCCGGGAAAAGAACTCGAGAAATGCGATCCATGGTGGAGGGTATATTATCGTCTGTCTTTCTGTCCATCTCTCCATTTGTCTTTCTCTCTGCCTTTCTGTTAATCTGTCTTTCTGTCTGTCATTCTTCCTCTCGATCTTTCTGTCTGTGTTTTTGTCAGTCTGTCTGCCTGTCTTTCAATCCGTGTGCATGCTTGTCTATCCATCTATTGGCTGTCTGTCTGTCAGTCTATCTATCTGTCTTGCCGTATGTCTGTCTTTCTGTCTGTCTTTATTTCTGTTTCTCTGTTTTTCTGTCTGTCTTTCTTTGTGTCGTTCTGTCTGCCATTCTGTGTGTCATTCTGTCTGTCTATCTTTCTGTCTGTCTGTCTTTTTGTATTTTCTTCTGTCTGTCTTTCCAAACGTCTATCTGCTTTTCTGTCCCCCAGTCTTGCCGTCTGTCTGTTCACTTGTTTTGCCATCCGTCTCTCCGTCCTACCGCATGTCCATCTATTTGCCAGTCTGTCTATCTATCTGAATGTTGATTCCACTGTGCAGAATTGTACATCGACATCTCCCTCGTCGTATGAGGGATGATTGCAGCATCTTCCAGGCAGGAAATGTTGCAATGCTACTAAATTTTTTCCCCACAAAAATTCCATTAAGGAACACGGGATACTTCTCTCATATCAACGAGTGCAGTCCGATTAAAGGTTATGTTTAATTATAAGGGCCTCCTTTTTCATGCCTAATCCGAATGTAATGCCGCATAGCAACACCACTTGGTAGAGAAGTTTTACCATGACAGTATACCTCACAACTATGAGGGAATAACCAACACTAAAGGGATAACCAATGCTGAAAAGTTTTCTGATGTTCACGCCGGGATTTGAACCCAGGTGTTCGGTGTCACAGACAGACATGCTAATCTCTGCGCCACGGTGGCCTCCATGTTGCAATGCTGCGGATGCGATGATGCAACTGCACATATAAAACTAGTTAAGCTTATCGTGGGTCCATGGTCACAAAGAAGTGGAAGTAAACGGAGATGATGGCTTGCAAGAAAGGATGCAAATCTTTCTCTCTTCTCTAAAAAACAATTTTAGCCGCCTCTCTCAAATATCTATAATGACTCCGATTACGACATAAAAAAAGTGGTTTAACCGATTAAACGCAGCAGCAGGCAGTGATCATACAACTAGGGGTTGAAAAGCTCGTAACGAATGGAGAAGACACATCCAGACACGGTTTGTCCCGGTCAAGATCCTCTACACCTTTTTCAGGGGTAACCATTGTAAAGACAAACCACATTTATGAATATTTAAGCCCCACCTTTTATGTATTGGACCAAGCCATAAATTTAACTCATTAAGCCTTAACCATGTAGTATCGATTAGAAATTTTATTGTAAATGTATACAGAAGGGTACTAACAGGGCGCATTTGTATGACTTCATTTATATGTCTTGTAAAGGGTAGAATTTGGAGGCAGAATTTGAACTGTCATGTTTGGGGGAGAAGGAAAACCTCCATGTTTCTTGCCACTGTCAATGTTGCTGTGCTTTTTTGTTTGTTTTGTTTGCATGGTGCGTAAATGTCCAATTCCGCTTCAACATCAACAACAAGCACAAACAGACGACATAAATGTACATATCTGTACATGTGAGTGTGTGTGTGTGTGTGTAAGCAAACGCACACCATATGAGAACAAGCAGCAGCCTAACTGCTGACTGCTTGCACCCATACCACGCTATCTATCTATCTCGAGGGGCCACCATGGCTGAATGTTATTACATGCACAAAAACAAAACAGTCCAATTGCGAGTCCAAGGACCCTACTACGATGAATACTCTGGGACCAGCTTTGGCCGCAACAGCCAAAACAGAATCGAAATTTACATATTCATGCGCGATGCGAAATCGCATGAATATGAAAACATATGAGAATATATTCTTGGCTGGATGGTTATTGGCATGAGAGGCGCAAAAAGACAGACATTCTGCAAAAGGGGTTGAGCGTTTAGTGCTTGGCCGGCTGGCTCTTTGTTGGCCCCTTTTAGCATTTGTGGATTCGCAATGAAACAAACTTACACGTTTATTAATACCATTCGCATAATCTTTATTGTCGCTTTCGAAGCCGTTCATGGCGCACTTCTGTGGCGTTTCGTGGTTCTGGGAAATGGTGCTGTGGCAAGTTCGTTTCCCTTTATTTCTTGCTTGCCTTCCTGCTTTCTATGCTTGCATATGTATTAGTTTTATTATTTATGTATAAATATGTTTGTATTTATTTTGTATAAGTGTTTGTCGTTCGACGACATAGCGCGATAGAAAGAGTCTTAAGAGCGAAACGAAAGAACATATAGAAATTCGAATAAACATTTTATTAAGATTTTTTTTATTTGTTATTTGTGGGGCATGTGTGCCAGCCACTCACTAAGTAAGCAAGTGAGCCAAATTGCTGCGATTTGCTAAAGGCAAATTAGTTTCGCTCGAATATTTTTTGCGAAATTAAGTTAAAGACATGTAAAAGAGATAATTTTTGGCCTGCAATAAATGTGAATGAACTCTTGAGTCAGAGGAGTTTTTACATTTTTGCTAGAAAATTGCCCAAGGGGTTTTCTCGAACAATGCTTACAAATAAATAGAAAAACAACTAAAAAGGCATTAAAATCGTCCGGGCCAACTTTGGATACCCACCACGTCGGATGTATATGTAAACCCCTTTCGCCACAATCTGGTGAAAATTGGATAACTTATGCACCCAAATGCAAAGGGATATTGAGTGGTCTAATAAATATAAGTCACTGTTGAATCTTGTATTTCAAATTTCAGCGAAATCGGATAAAAAATAAAGCCTTTATGGGCTTCAGACCCTTCATCGGCAGATCGCTCTGTATGAAAGGTATATCTAAATATTGTCCCATACAAACCATATTTGGGACGGATGTCGGGAGAGACCTAAAACTATCCACTGTTTATAATTTCAACGAAATCGGGTAATAAATAAAGCTTTTATGGGCTTCAGACCCTTTATCGGCAGATCGGTCTATATGGCAGCTGTATCTAAATATGGACCGATCTGAACCATATATAGTTCAGATGTCGGGAGGCTTCAAATAACTCACTGTTGCAAATTTCAGCAAAATCGGTTAAAAAAGTAAAGCTTTTATGGTCAGACCCTTTGTCGGGAAATCGGTCTATATGGTAGCTATAGCTATATATAGTCCGATCTGAACCATATTGGGGACAGTTGTCGGAAAGCCTTAAACTCTTCACTGTTTCAAATTTCAGCGAAATCGGGTAATAAATAAAGCTTTTATGTGCTTCAGATCCTTTATCGGGAGATCCGTCTATATGGCAGCTATATCTAAATATGGACCGATCTAATCCATATCTAGGATAGATGCCGGGAGGCCTAAAATAACTCACTGTTGGAAATTTCAGTGAAATCGGGTAATAAATAAAGCTTTTATGGTCTTCAGACCCTTTATCGGGTGATCGGTCTACATGGTAGCTATATCTAAATATAGTCCAATCTGAACCATATCTAGGTCATATATCGGGAGGCTTAAAATAAGCCTCTGTTGCAAATTTCAGCGAAATCGGGTAATAAACAAAGCTTTTATGGTCTTCAGACCCCTTATCGAGAGATAAAGGTCCCATATGGACCGATCCGCGGATTTAGGGTCATAGGCCCATAAAATCCACATTTATTATCCGATTTTGCTGCAATTTGCGACAGTGAGTTGTGTTAGGCCACTCGACATCCTTCGTCAATTTGGCCCAGATCGGTCCAGATTTGGATATAGCTGACATATAGACCGATCTCTCGTTTTGAGGTCTTGGACCCATAAAAGACGCATTATTAGTGCAATGACGCCGAAATTTGGGACAGTGAGTTTTGTTAGGCCCTTCGACATTCTTCTTCAATTTGCGTCAGATCGGTTCAGATTTGGCCATATAGACCGATCTCTCGGTTTTAGGTTTTGGGCCAATAAAAGGCGCATTTATTATCCGATGTCATCGAAATTTTGGATAGTGAGTTAAGTTAAGCTTCTTGGTAATATGGCACAGATCGGTCCAGATTTGAATATAGCTGCTATATAGATAGATATTAAATGCGCATTTATTGTCCCATGTCGCTCAAATTTGGGACAGTAAGATAAGTTAGGCTCTTCAACGTCCTTCTTCATTTTGGCCCAGATCGGTCCAGAATTGAATATATCTCCCATATAGACCGATCCACCGATTTAGTGTCTTAGGCCCATAAAAGCCACATTTATTATCCGATTTTGCTGAAATTCGGGACAGTGAGTTGTCTTATAGCTGCCATATAGACCGGTCTCTCGATCTAAGGTTTTGGGCCCATAAAAGGCGCATTTATTGTCCGATGTTGCCAAAATTTGGCAAGGTGAGTTGTGTTGGGCCCTTCGACATCCTTCTTCAATTTGGCTCAGATCGGTCTAGATTTTGATGTAGCTGCCATATAGACCGATATCTCGATTTAAAGTCTTGGCCCCATAAAAGGCGCATTTGTAATCCGATTTCACTAAAATTTGACATAGTGACTTATTTTAGGCTCTTCGACATCCGTGCCGTATATGGTCCAGATCAGTTTATTTCTAGATGTAGCTACTAAGAAGGTCAATATTTTGTTAAACACAATTGATCAATGACTTGGACTTATTAGTATTTGGTCCAAATCGGAACATACTTCAATATAGCTGCTATGGGGCATAAGGTATTTTTACATTTGAGAACATTTTTGGAATTTTTGTCAAAGTTTTTCAAAAACACAATTTTTCCACATTGCTTAAAATAATTGAATCTACGGATCTAAGAGGTACATTTCGAAGAGTTACAACGAAATCATTCTACCTCCCAACCTTTGATTGAGATTATAATAAATCACAGAATATGAAATTATTGAATGCAGACAAATATTAAAATAAGCTTAGGTGGCGTATGATTCATATTAATTTCATTTCATGCGTATACGTGATGGGATTAAGATTATTCTGCATATATCATACGCATACACTCATGCATACTTATTAGAATCCCAACAAGCATTCGCCACCTTTGAAATAATACATTTTCAAGTTCAATTGCAATTTATATGTCCATAATAATTTCAGCATAACCTAATGAAAAAAACGTATTTTCTTAATCCATATTAAATCTGTGAGCACAAGTCATGTCGTGCCAATCACTGAATTGGAATTGTATATTATTAATTATTTAATTATAAATTTATATTCAAAGTTCACACATATTCAGGAAATATCCTTTTGAAGGATTAAACTAAAGAAATATGTGAAGTTTGAGCAATATCAAATATCCTTGTTGACAATATATGACAAAGTTTGAAATGTCATATCTAAACAAACAGATTTAAGTCTCTTAATCTCATGGGTATCCTACCTTGAAAGCTTGATGCACAAACTAGTGTTGTATGACAAACATTTCCATCTTACCTAAAAAAGAATAGAAAAAGTACAAAATTATATAACTGTTGAAATTGAGTTAGATTAGGCCAAATATAGCCTAAAGGGCAGTCTGAAATCATATGCAATTAGACAATTTTTTTCAGTGTGTCACCATAATGGAAATCCGCCATTCGGACTCTTCAAAAAAGAAGATTTTTAGTAACGACTGGCCAAAGTGGCTACCAAACCTACAACGCCTGCATTGGTAATCTGAGCTTGCTGACCAATCAGCTACTCGGTTCATTTCATTTAATTTAAACGGAAAAATTTTGCTGATAAAGACCAAATTTCAAATATGATAATAAAATTATTGTCAGTATAGTACCTTATAAACGAGCCTTTTATAACCTCAACGGAAGGTCGTAGATAATTATATTTGCAACACATACCTATTTGTATAAATTATCAACTCCGTAGGGTTTTATTATTCTTTATTCTCGTATAATTCTAAGATAATTAAAACGTTTCTGTCCTTCTGTTGAAAATAATGCCAATGGTAGGATTATTTACAAATTTTCCGATTTTACTTTCCAACAGTATTTAAAATAGAAATTTTTTCTTTTTAATTTTACTCGTAAAAACCCTAAGGGACTTCGTTATCTTTATCCATTAAAAAAAAGATCAAAACAATCATACGCACCCAAGTGCGTTAGTTCCCAGAAATACTCTCATCAACAACTCGACTTAAAAGCACAATTAATTCCAATTTTCTGCGAAAAAACTGAATTTAATTTTAACTCAAACATCGAACAAAAAAAATTTAAAACAAAACAACAACACAACATCCTTTTCAGCCTCTTCCTTGTTCATTAAAATGCAATATTCATAATTCTAAATTCCATTTTATGGCTAGCCATGAGCTGAAACTTAAGATAATACAAAAGCAAAGTTTATTTTATTTTAGAGATGGAAAGAGTTACGATGAAATGATAATAATTAAGTACAAATTTTCTTAAAGCAATGAATTAAAGGACAACAGAGAAAAACAAGCCTTTTTTTTGGCCAGTTTAAAATTAACACGTAAAAAGGTATTAAGTTCGGTCGGGCCGAATTTTGAGCACACACAACCTCAGGTACATTTATTAACCAAACTTCAACAAAAATCCGGTGAAAATGTACATAAATATGCAGCTATATACAGATAGAGATGTTCCGACCCAGGTCAAACGCCGCAGAGACCTCAAGACTCTAACACAGCTTTCTCTTCCAAAATTCTTTGAAATCGGATGCAAAATAGGCCCTTAATGGGTGAAAGACCATAAATTGAGAGACTAATGTATATTGCAATTCCTATCCAAATATGATTCGATCACCACTGTACTCGGGAAGGTCTAATACAACACATTGTACCAAATATCAGCAAAAAAAAAAAAAATAAAAAAAACGCCTTAAAAAGTTGTTGGTGAAAGACCATTAAACGATAGATCGATCTGTATTGGGGCTGAAAAAACATAATTTTATAGGGCGGACCTCCGATTTCGCTAAAATTTGGTATGTGGGTTGACCCCCTGTACAAGAATCCGAAGTCCGTTTGGGGAAGAGGCACCCTTGGGGGAACGGTTTATATGGCATCTATATCAGGGTATGGACCGATTTGGACTATACTTCCCATAAATGTTGGAAGTGATACCAAAACACTATGTCAAATCGGATAAGAATTCTGCCTTCTAAAGCCCAAGAAGTCAAGACCCAAGATCGGTTTATATGGCAGCTATATCAGGTTATGGAACGATTTGAACCAGACTTCGCACAGTTGTTGGAAATGATATCAAAACACTATGTGCAAAATTTCAGTCGAATTATATGAGAATTGCGCCCATTGGTGCTCACGAATTCAAGACCCAAGATCGGTTTTTTATGGCAGCTATATCAGGTTATGGACCGATTTGAACCATACTCAGCACAGTTATTTGATATCATAACAAAACACGTTGTGCAAAATTTCATTCCAATCGGATAAGAATTGCGCCCTCTAGAGGCTCAAGAAGTCAAGACCCAAGATCGGTTAATATGGCAGCTATATCAGGTTAAGGACCGATTTAAACCATACTCAGCACAGTTATTGAATATCATAACAAAACACGTTGTGCAAAATTTCATTCCAATCGTATAAGAATTGCGCCCTCTAGAGGCTCAAGAATCAAGACCCAAGATCGTTTTATATGGCAGCTATATCAAAACATGGACCGATATGGCCCATTTACAATCCCAACCGACCTACCCTAATAGGAAGCTTTTGTGCAAAATTTCAAGCGACTAGCTTTACTCCTTCGAAAGTTAGCGTGCTTTCGAAAGACAGACGAAAGGACGGACAGACGGACGGACAGCCGCACGGACATAGCTAGATCGACATAAACTGTCATGACGATCAAGAATATGTATACTTTATGGGGTCTCAGACGAATATTTATTATATTTACCCCCATCCTATGGTGGAGGGTATAAAAATTAGATCCGGGAGGGATGCAAATCAATTGATAACCTAATGTGCTGGATTCAATGCCGTAAATCGGGCGTTCGATTTAGACGGCAGATATATCTATATGTGATCCGATGAGCATTATATTCGGGGAGAATATGCAGGGGCTTAACACAGCACAAAGTACTTTCGGAGATCGATTTTTATGGGGTCTATACCAAAAATGATTCGACCTAAACCCTAGTCGGCGTGGACACCTAACACAGCTCCCTTTACCAAATTTTGTAAAATCGGGTAATAAATTCGAATTTCAGGGGCCTGAGACCTTAACAAGGGAGATCGATGTATATAGGCGCTACATTCAGATAAGTATGTATTTGGATGCCCGATATGATCTGAACACAAATTATTGTCTAAATTGCAGCCTAATCAGGAAATAAATTTAGATTGTTGGGCATAGAGCTTTAAATCGGAAAATCGGTCTATATGGAGGCTATATTAGATATAGCGCGATTTGGATCATATACGGCACAGATGTCGGGAATCTTGACACAAATTATTGTGGATAATTCTAACCAAACCAAGTAAAAAATAGAGCTTTTACGAGCCTGAAGGCATGAAATCGTTAGATTGGCCCGTGAGGGATCTACATGGGGCCTATATCAGAATACAGTCCGATGTTGCCATAGTCGTACATAACCTGCCTATGGACATTAAAATAATCTGTGCAAGGTTTTAGCTCAATAGCTAAATTTTGAAAGATTGTAGCCTACTTTCAGTAGATAGATGGACAACAACACATCGAAATATCAATTTCCGACCCTACAAAGTATATATATTTCTGATCGTCGCAAAATTTCAATACGATTTAACGATGTTCGTGTTTCTGTCAGTCTATCCGTCTGTCCGTCCGTCATCAGTAAATCACTCTAGCGCCTTCAAAAATTGAGACAGTGAGCTGCAATTTGACATAGATACGTCTTTTTGATGCACGCTGGTTAAGTTCATGAACGGGCCAAATCGGACCATATTTGGATATAGCTGCTATATAGACCGATTTTCCGGTAAATGGTTTAATGCCCATAAATTCTTTATTTTTCATCAGATCTCGCTGAAACAGTGATTTGTTTTAGGCCTCCCGACATCTGACCCAAATTTGGTCTATATCGGACTATAATTAAATATAGCTGCCATATATACCGATCACCCGATAAAGGGTCTGAAACCCATAAAAGCTTAATTTTTTAACCGATTTCGCTGAAATGTGAATTTGTGAGTAGTTTTAGGCCTCCAAGTATGGGACCCAAATATGGTCCAGATCGGACTATATTTAGATATAGCTGTCATATAGACAGATCTCTCGGTAAGGGGTCTGAAGCCCATAAAAGCTTTATTTTTTAACCGATTTCGCTGAAATTTTAAACAGTGTGTAGCCTTAAGCCTACCAACATCTGACCCAAATAAAGTTCAGATCGGCCTATATTTAGATATAGCTGCCATTTGGACCCAGCTCTCGATAAAGTATCTGAAACCTATAAAAGCTTTATTTTTGTGCCCAATTTGGCTAAAATTTGAAACAGTAGGTTATTCTAAGCTTTCCGACATCTGACCTAAGTATGGCTCAGATCGGACTTTATTTAGATATAGCTGCCATATAGACCGATCTCCCGATTAAGGGTCTGAAGCCCATAAAAGCTTTATTTTTTAACCGATTTTGCTGAAATTTGAATCTGTGAGTAGTTTTAAGCCTTCTGACAGCTGACATAAATATGGATCAAATCCGACTATATTTAGATATAGCTGTCATATAGACCGATCTCCAAATAAAGGGTCTGAAGCCCATAAAAACCCTATTTATTATCCGATTTCGCTGAAATTTTAAACAGTTGGTTGTTTTACGTCTCCTGACATCCGCCCCAAATATAGTTTGGATCGGGCTATATTTAGATATAGCTGCCATATAGACTGATCTCCCGATTAGGGGTCTGAAGCCCATAAAAGCATTATTTTGTATCCAATTTCACTGAAATTTGAAACAGTGAGTAGTTTTTGACCACCCGCCATCCGACCCAAATATGGTAAAAATAGGACTATATTTAGATATAGCTGTCATATAGACCGATCTGCCGGTTAAGGGTCTGAAGCTCATACAAGCTTTATTTATTACCCGAATTTGTTGAAACAGTGACTATATATTTATAAGACCACTCAATGTCTGTGCTGAATTTGGGAGCTTAAGTTATCCAATTTTCACCGGATTGTGACGAAATGGGGTTTACATATATACCACGGGGTGGTGGGTATCCAAAGTTCGGCCCGGCCAAACTTAATGCCTTTTTACTTGTGTTTTTTTTTCGATTTAATTTCACTGTGCATTACAGCATACGACTCGCAATGCTAAAAATAGAATTTCAAATGTCAACAAAAGTTTTTTAATAAGCCAAAGAAAATGTTACCAAAGACAAGATAACAGCTAATAACATCGAGCAGAGTAATTAAAATTCAATTTATCATACAACAACTACTTCCAAAAAAAAAAAAGAATTTTGAAAATGAACATATTACAAATCTTAAACTTAATAAAAAGAGCATTTTTTTCTGCATGGCTATGTTTGTGCGTATTTTGTATAAGATTTCCTTTTATTTATAGCCAAAAACAAAAAAAAAACGAAAAGATAATGAATAATTACAGTTGTGTTTTGCTTGTAATTAATTTTAATCATTAAGCATATTTTATTACGCAGCTGTAGCTTCCTCAATGCATGCCTTGAATATTTTCTTATTTCTCATCTATGGTGAAAATTATTGCGCTTGCCTCAGGCGACGCAATCCCCCATGGGCTGTAAAACGTAAATGGCAATAGCACGTGTAACTGTAACTGTATTTTGGACCAATTAATATCAATCACATGTCACTTTTCAAGTGATAATGACTTGCAAGTGTAATTTGAAGCAAGTAATTTTATTCGTTTCGTGTTTTTCGTGTTTTCATCTTCGTCATTGCTTCTGGGAAATGCAGGGTAAACATTATTATTTTTGTGTGTGTTTTTTTTTCATGTCTACAACAAATTTCCTCATACTGCGGCCAAAAAATAGTCAGTCAGTCAGCCTGCCTAACGGCATACTACATGCATGGGTATCAAATTTTGGGACTAATGTTTGGCGAAATTCCCGAAATAATTGTAAGATAAAGTGCTGGTGTTGTGTTTCTGTTATGGCTTTTTGTTAAGGTTTAAGCTTTAACATGGATTTTTGTTGGATTTTTTATTTCAAGAAAATGTGATGGACTAGCTGTCTGCTGTGATACTCATAATTCTCAAATTTTTGTTTGATTTTTTTCTTTTAAGGAAACTCCCTTTACCTAATGATTCCCTTTGGCCCTCTGCAACGTATAATATATTTGAATTAATATAAATCATACGTCATACTATAAATTTTAGCAAATGTACATTATTTTAAAATAATGTTACTGAGCTACTGCCTGGCATCTATGGTAAGTGCACAAGATTTATGACCAAACATTTACTGGCGCATTTTGCACATAGTCATATTCATCACAGTGACTGTCTATGGGGGAGTGTGTATGTGTGTGTGTGTTTATGTGTATTTAAGCTTTGACTGTATATTAAATTATAACAATCATACGTCACCCAGTCCAACACCATGATATATGAGAAACTGGACCACAAAATGGAATTAACAAAATGTGGTCATTAGTGATGTATGCTAAAATTCATCAAAAGACAACTTTGGGTATGGAAAATCCTACATAATTATAGACTAAACATACAAAAAAGACAAGTACCAAATGATTTAAATATATTTTAATGGTTCTTTACTTCAATAATTGGAGGATTTATTGAATTCATATATAAAACGGGAAATAAAAAAAATCGGGTAATATATAACGTTTTTATGGGCTTCAGTCTCTTTATCGGCAGATGATATATGGCAGCTATATCATAATATAGTCCGATCCGAACCATATTTAGGTCGGATGTTGGGAGGTCTTAACCTACTCACTGTTTTCAATTTCAGCGAAATCGGATAGTAAATAAAGCTTTTATTGGCTTCAGACTCTTTATTGGGAGATCGGTCTATATGGTAGCTATATCTAAATACAGTCCGATCTGAACCATATTTGGGTAGGATGTTGGAAGGGTAATAAACAAAGCTCCTTCCTCCAAAAACCACCAAATATATATATATACACGAATCACGACAATATGGGACTCAAATGAAAGGTATTTAAGATTAGAAAACGTGTCTGATATTCAATTGTCGGACCAAGTGTTTGGGGGACTAGTCCAACACCCAAAACACCCCTAAATCGGACGTATTTACCGGCCATGACAATATGGGTGTCAAATGAAAAGTATTTGCGAGTAGAATACGAATCTGATATCCAATTGTAAGACCAAGTTTCTGGGGATCCACTCCTTCCCTAAAACACCCCCCAAACAGGACTTATTTACTGATTATGGCAATATGGGGCTTAAATAAAAGGTATTTGAGTGTAGAAAACGTATCTGATATCCAGATGTGGGACCAAGTGTTTGTGGGCCGCCCATCTCCAAGAACATCCCCCATAGGTCTTTGGGAGTAAAGCACGAATCTCATATCAATGTTCGGGAAGAGTGTCTATGGAACCACCCCACCCCCATAACACCACCCAAATAGGAAGTATTTGCTAACCATGGCAATATGAGGCTCAAATAAGAGTTTTTTTTAGAGTAGAACACGAATCTGCTATGTATATTTTCAAAGCCAAGTCACTGAGTGGCCGCCCCATCCCCAAAACACCCCCAATCCGGTCATGTTTGCCGACTATAGAAATATGGGGCTCAAATTGAAGGTATTTGAGAGTAGACCATAAATCTGAAATCAACATTCGAGACCAATTGTCTAGGGGACGTCCCACCACCATAACAACCCCCAAATAGGACGTATTTGCTTACCTAGTCAATATAGGTCTTCAAGACAGTGGAGCTCGATATTCATAGTTTTTAGGGCCCATACCCCTAACCAGACATATTTGCTGGCTTTTGCACTAAGGGATATATATAAGGGACCACCCCACTTCCCAAAACACCCCAAAAGCGGGCATATTTACCGACCATGTCAATGTGGGGCTTAAATGAAAGGTATTGGGGGGCAGAGCAAGAATTGATACCCACATTCGGGACCAATTTTCTGGAGGTCTACCCCCTTCCCAAAATACCCCACAACCATCGTAATATGGAGCTCAAATTAAGGTATTTCGGAGAAGAATACGAATTTGATATCCAAATGTAGGACCATGTATTTAGGGCATCACCTGTTACCCAAAACACCCGCCAAGGGGTAAACATTTTTCGACCATGCCAATATGTGGCTCAAATGAAAGGTATTTGAGATTAGAAAACGAATTTGATAACCAATTTTGGAGCCGTTTGTTTGGGGGACGCCTCATCTTGTAAACTCCCCTCCCTCCCCCTATGGTAATATGGGGTTTTAGTAAATGGTATTTTAGAGCAGAGCACGATGCTGATATTTTTCCAGGGCCAAGTGTCTGGGGGACCACCTCACCCCTGAAAACACCCATAAATCAGACATCCTGAGAATATCGGGCTGAAATGAAGTATTTTAAGAATCGAGTACACCTTACATCCAAACTTAAATTAGTAGACTAATAAAAATCATATGGGATTCAGATAAAGTCATGGTTAAACTGTTAGACAAGCGATTTACTATTTTCGAAGCATGATATTTAATTAAAGCTCTTTAATCGTCGAATATATTTATTCCAAGGAAACTTTTGTTCCATATGAAGTAAAAGAAGGCGCTGCGGAGCTGCGGAGCCCGGGTCAGCGAGTAAAAAATAAAATAGTATCTTTTAAAGACCACCACCACCCCTTCTTGTAATGCAATCGCTTTGAAACTTTCGATGTAAAAAGCTTTCGGTTTCCTGATAAATTGAACGTACAGTGTGTATACTCTACACCACTACTGTGGTACAGGATATTATAACTTAGTGCATTTGTTTGTTACACCCAAAAGGAAGAGAGATAAACCCATTGATAAGTATACCGATCGACTCAAAATCAATTTCTGATTCGATTTAGCTTTGTCCGTATGTCTGTCTGTCTGTCTGTTTGTCCGTCCGTCTGTCCATGTTAATTTGTGTACAAACTACAGGTCGCTATTTTCATCCGATCGTCTTCAAATTTGGTATGGGCATGTTTTTCGGCCTAGAGACTAAGCCGAGTGAAATTGGGAAAAAAACGGTTCAAATTTGGATATAGCTTCCTTATATATGTTCGTCCGATTTGCAGTAATACAGCAATAAAATAATCATTTGTTAACCGATTCTCTCGAAATTGGGCAGTAAGGATTTTCTAATGACTCTCGATATTGCTGGTAAATTTCATAGAAATCGGTTCAGATTTGGATATGGCTCCCATATAAATGTTCGTCCGATTTGGAGTAATACAGCAATAAAATGGTCATTTGTAACCGATTCTCTCGCAATTTTACAGGAAGGATTTTTTTACGACTCTCGATATTAAAAGTGAATATTATAGAAATCGGTTCAGATTTGGATATAGATCCCATATATATGTTCGTCCGATTTGCAGTAATACACCAATAAAATGGTCATTTGTTAACCGATTCTCTCGAAATTTGGCAGGAAGCATTTTCTTATGACTTTCAATATTACTGGTGAATTTCATAGAATTTAGTCCAGATTTGGATATATCTCCCATATATATGTTCGTCCGATTTGCAGTAATACGGCAATAAAATGGTCATTTGTTAACCGATTCTTTTGAAATTTGGAAGGAATGATTTTCTTATGATTTTCAATATTGATGGTGAATTTCATAAAATTTAGTCCAAAATTGGATATATCTCCCATATATATGTTTGTCCGATTTGCAGTAATACAGCAATAAAATGGTCATTTGTTAACCGATTCTTTTGAAATTTGGCAGGAATGATTTTTTTATAAATCTCTATATTGCTGGTGAATTTCATAGAAATCGGTTCAGTTTTAGATATAGCTCCCATTTGTTCGACAGATTTTGGATGATTTGTTGTCATTTATCAAACGTAGTTCTTACATTTTGAACATACTTGCTTTGCTCGAAATTTGATACAGGAATTTTAATAATCTATCTGGATTCATCCGCCGAGGTTCATTAAAATTGGTTCAGCATTAGATGTAGCCCCGCCTTTTGTGTTAATCGGGTAGGTCTAAGGTAGGTCTAGGGTATTATAAAGTCAGCAATGCCCGACTTTTGCCTTTTTTACTGGTTTTATGTTGTACTAGCTGGACAGGGCCCGCACCGCTGCTCCTGCTTTCAGTCCCTTATTTTATCTGAGCCCTATACTGTCATGGTGAGGAAATAAGTCCTGTTTGGCGATGCTAGTACGGCCTTTCGGATATTTCGCTCCAATATGGATTTCATATTAACGCTCTACTCTCAAATACATTTCATTTGGGCCTTATATTGCTATGGTCGGTTAATAAATCCCGTATGGGGATATTTTTTGTGTGAGTTATGCCACCTTAAGGTACCCCAAAAACACGAAATTTGTATAAAATTTTGGGATCAAATAACATGGGAGGAGGCCCCATCCGAAAATCCACTCAAATGGACATGTTTAGCGATTGGGACACAACCGCTCAACCCCCCAGCAGGATATATTCACCAATTGGGACAATATGGGTAATAAAAGAAAGGTATTTAAAAGTAGAGTAAGAATCTGATATAAAAATGTGTTCCTTGGTGTCTGAGGCCATTTGGTATGGCAATCATGTAAAATCTTCTCTACAAAAAGGTGTCGCACTTCTGCACACCGTTTGGACTCGGCTATAAAAAGGTGGCCCCTTATAATTCAGCCTCAACTCTGATCGGACAGCATTCATTGATAGGGGAGAAATTCCCCCCGTTCCTTAATGGAATGTTCATGGTCACATTTGAATTTGCTGTAATGTCGGCATTGTTCTTTTCTAATACATACGCCAGTGCGTATACAGCAACTTTTTGTATAGATATTGATCGAATATTGATGGTACAGTTTCCCAAATCATGGTATTTCATACGTTTGTGCAGGTCGCCAACAATAGATGAGCGTATGTTTAATTTTCTACTTTTATCCTCAAGGATAAAAAGTTCAAAAATTTCAATAAATCCTTTGTCTTTAATACAATAATGACAACCATAGTCTCATTACTATCATCAGAAAACATCTTTCTATCACCTCTAGGCATTGTGTAATGTAAACAAAAGCAACATTCATTGTGTTCTTTGAAATTTAATATTTGAAAAATCGATGTGATGCACATCTGTAGCTATCCTTCATATCCTTCATTAAACAACAATTTGCACACAATTTGAAAATAGGTCATAGGTCTTTCATTATATCACTTGAATACAACAAAAAAAATCCAAATGAAATTAAAGTCCAAGGCTTTCAAATTCATACTCGTAAACACACTCAAAGATAAACACATTTTCCATTTCCAAATACAAAAGGTCTCATTTCCAAGAGCTTAGAAGTAAACAGCATAAAGATTCCATCATCGTCATCATTATAACCAATTGACAATAGCACACTGATGACGACTGAGCCTAATCGATTGAGACTTGTTCGATTTAGACCAAAGTATTGAGGCAATGATATGGATCGTCAGTAACAAGCACAGCAACAGCAGCAACATCTACAACAAAATCGTCTGCAAGGACTACAAATTACTGGCATAAAATCAATGTTTTGTTGAAGTAACCATTCCATGCTACAAAGGGTCCTTTGTAACAAAAGGACATTCGCCTTTTCATTAGACAGAGAGAGAGAGAGGGAGAGGGAGTTACTATTGAAAGCCAGGCCATGGCATGCCTTGGCTTAACTATGATGCTCGCTGCCATCGTTTTCTATTCTGACTCCTCTTTGGTTTATGAAAATAAAAACAAATTATCTTTAGTTTTGGCCATCATACTCAGCCCTTCTTTTGCTGACAAATTGCCAACAGATGGTGTGGCTTGCCATGCCAAACATGCATACCTCTAGCAGCAGCAACAGACATAGGCCTATGGTCACAACATTGTATCCTGTACTATACACTATCTCCACCTTCACCTCCACCTCCATCTTCGTCTTTAGTCTCTTCTTCTTCTTCTTGGAACTTTTTGCAAACTCGTTGTAAATGATAATGACTTGCAAGTGTAATTTGGAACACGTAATTCCATTTTTCCTCCTTCTTTGTTTTTGATGCTGCTGGGGTTTTTTGTCTTTCCTTCTGTTGAGAACAGGGGGACTAGGCGGCAAAATCTCATTTGCTGCCTGAAGCATCATTTCCCTTTTGGTTTTCCAAAAATTCCAAAAACAAAAACACACAAAAGAAGTGTAGTCAGCATTCGGCCTGCACGTGTACCATGTATTTTTAGATATATTTTCAGACATCTTGGCCGCCCTTAATGGGCTTTTTTTTTGGAAGGAACGCCACCCATTTGATGTTCCTCTTCCTCGGCTGTTGTAGTTTTGCGTTTTGTTTAACATGAGTATGGAGATCTGGATATGGATATGGATTCAATCAGTGTTTACTGCAAGTGGAGTTACAAGTAAAAGTGTTGTCGATCTGCAGCTGTGGCGTATCAAAGAAAATCATACACAGTGGGCTTGGGAAACTGTGAAAAATCATGGCTGAAATAACAAATGAGGTAAAACAGCTGAATAGGAACCTATTCGTGAAGAATATGATTGATGCATTCAAATATTCAATGTGGATAGGGGAACAACGCGAATGTCAAAGGAATACTCAGAAATATATTTGCGATAAAACTTGGCAAACAAAAGGGAATCATTTCTGACTGTGATAGGAGAAAAAATGTTTCCTCACAGAAGTTTTGCCCTTGCAGAAAATTTCATATGAATTTTGTACATAAAAACAAATTCATTAAAATTTCGTTTTTGGTGGCTGGGTGTTTCTCCAAAAACTTGGTCCCACAATGGGATATCGGAAAGATTTTCTACCCCTAAATACCTATCATTTGAATCCCATATTGTCGTGATTGGTCTAAATATTGGGGTGCTCAAAAAGTAATTGCGGATTTTTCATATAGTCGGCGTTGACAAATTTTTTCACAGCTTGTGACTCTGTAATTGCATTCTTTCTTCTGTCAGTTATCAGCTGTTACTTTTAGCTTGCTTTAGAAATAGAGTGTAAAAAAAGTATATTTGATTAAAGTTCATTCTAAGTTTTATTAAAAATGCATTTACTTTCTTTTAAAAAATCCGCAATTACTTTTTGGGCAACCCAATATATTTGGTGGGTTTTTTTTTTTGGGGGGGGGAGGGCGGATTTTGATACCAAATTTTTGTTTTTAAGTTACTATAAGAAGGCACACAAAAGTTCGTTAAAATCGCAACAATCATCACCGAGATATGGCGTTTCAGAAAATTAGGGTAAGGGGGAGGGTCCACCTCTCAAGAAAACTAGGAATTCCTTTATAATACCCACCACCGTAGGATAGGGGGTATACTCATTTAGTCATTCCGTTTGCCACACATCGAAATATCAATTTCCGACCCTACAAAGTATATATATTTCGGATCGTCGTAAAATTCTATGACGATTAAACGATGTCCGTGTGTCTGTCCGTCCATCTTTCCACCCGTCTGTCCGCCCGTCTGTTGTAATCAGTTTGCAGCCTTCAAAAATTTGGATATTGAGCTGACAGTTGGCACAGATACGTCTTTTTGATGCACGCTGGTTAAGTTCTGGAATGGGCCAAATCGGACCATATTTGGATATAGCTGCTATATAGACCGATTTTCCGATAAAGGGTCTAATGCCCATAAATGCTTTATGTTTCATTCGATTTCGCTGAAATTTGAAACAGAGGGTAGTTTTAGGCCTCCCGACTTCTGACCTAAGTATGGTCCAGATCGGACTATGATTAGACATAGCTGCCATATAGACCGATCTCCCGATAAAGGGTCTGAAAGCGATAAAACCTATATTTGTTATCCAATTTCGCTGAAAATTGGAATTGAACGCAATTTAAGCCTCTTAACATCCGATCCAAATGTGGCGCAGATCGGCCTATATTTATATATAGCTGCCATAAAGACCGATCTCCAGATGAAGGGTCAAAAGCCCTTAAAAACTTTATTTTTTAGCCGATTTCGCTGAAATTTGAAACATTAGGTAGTTTTACTCCTCCAAACATAGGACCCAAATATGATTCAAATCGGACCATATTTAGATATAGCTGCCTTGTAAACCAATCTCCCGATTAATGGTTTGAAGCCCATAAAAGCTTTATGTTTTAACCGATTTCACTGAAATTTGCAACAGTGAGTAGTCTTAGGCCTCCCGACATCTGATATAGCAGTCACATAGACCGATCTTCAGATAAATGGTCTAAAGCCCATAAAAGCTTTATTTTTTAACCGATTTCGCTGAAATTTGAAACATTGAGGCCTTTTTTCAGAAATGTGCCGCCAAGCTTGTGTTTAGCCTAAGGGGGCTTGGCATGCTGATGGAGGACGGATACGGCCTCCGTTCCATTCTGGATGCTTTAAATGGGATAGGTACTAAGAGAAAGATCTTAGACTATCTGGCATCAAGACCTTTTCAAGACAAGGTTTTAAGTATCCGCTTTCCTGGATTGGGAGACTAATACAGCGTTTTAGGAGTACTTCATCTCAAAGATAAGCATGTCCACCTATGACTCTGAACACCTGGTTTCGAATCCTCGTGAGACCATCAAAAAAAAAAATATTTAGCGGTGGTTACGCTCTCCTAATAATGGCGAGTAGGTTGGACTTCGGTCGGTAGGTTGGACTGCGGCACAACGTTCAGACTCGGCTAGAAAATAGAGGTTTCTTATCATAGAGTTTGAACTTGAATCGGGCAGCACTCATTAATGGACTATTCATAGGCATATTTTGCACAAATTTGCAAATCTCTGTCTTCACTGATGTCTATTCAATACCAGCATATTGCTGAGCCGCCCGGATGAACGTATGGTCTTTCAGGCCATCTGCTCCATTACGATAGCTGTACATCGAATACGGGGAAGTGAATCACACCACCGAAATTTATGTGGACAGTATGAAGGTGTTTAAGGAGATGGGAGGCAGAATGTTAGTCATCCCTAAATGAACTCCGTGTTCTTGTCAAAGCGCTGACTTGGATTCACAGACACGTTGGCGAATGAACGTATGGTCTTTCAGGCCATCTGCTCCATTACGATAGCTGTACATCAAATCCGGGGAAGGGAATCACACCCACGAAATTTATGTGGACAGTATGAAGGTGTTTAAGGAGATGGGAGCCAGAATGTTAGTCATTCCTAAATGAACTCCGTTTTCATGACAAAGCGCTGACTTGGATTCACAGACACGTTGGTATACCGTGAAATGGGAAAGCAGACGAATATGCCAGAAAGGACCGGTCTACGACGAACAATCCAGTCAGTGGTCTTGCGTACAAGCCATTGTCCGATCAACTGATAAAAGAAGAAGCGATGACCAGAAAAATTCAGTGGCGTGAGGAAAATTTATGAATGCCGATATGCTGGAACTCTCTGATATACCGTAGACAGAAGGAAAACGAAGAAGTTTCTAAATTTTCATAAGATGTCCCTGAGACCCATTGCAGGAGTTATAACCGGGCACTGTGGGATAGGCCACATGGTATCGCACATGAGAATTCCGCATAATAATAACTGCAGAAGTTATAGTTAAGGATGATCGAGCAATTGCATTGTTCATATTCGGGTCTACAGCGGCAGATGCATTCCATATTGGGGAGGCAGTTTTATGTTCTATCTGGATGATCTTGCAGAAGTATCACTAGGAGGTCTCCTCCTTTGAAATCGCACACGCTCGATTGATTGTGAGTAGAAGTAAGGCAGGACCACTGACTGACATACACCAAATAGACCGGTGAGACTGTACCAGTGCTCCTTCAAGGGAGCGATGAAATTCTTAGCCCGAGGCCATGTATGCTTAGACACGCTAGGCCCTTCTTACGTGTATGTAGGCGGGTTCCTACTCCCTTCTTTTGTCTTCTTCATCCTAACTAGTCTTTGGTTTTGATATGGAGACTCACACTTCACAATGGCATCATAATGAACCAGAGGCTTCCGACTGAATTCACCTTTATGGTTGGTTACCCATTTAACTTTAGACCATGCTAGTACAACCTCTTTGACATACTGGCTTAGATGTAAGTCCGTAGTGAAATGGGGCGTATTAATGTCCGCATAACATAACCTCACAAATGTCGCCGGCAAGCAAGAAATAACCACAGTTGAAAATGTTTCGGAAGTTCTCATCAGAATTCGAAGACGGGCGTTCTTCGTCATAGGCAGTCTTACTAACCTCATTGCCATGGTGTTTTTAGCCAAATAAAAACATGGACCGATTTGATCCATCTACAATTACTGTCGGCCGACATAGGACATATAGAAATGTTTCAAGCTCTAGACTGGAAAAACATAGGAAAATTAGGATAAATTTGGGAAAAAATTTAAAATTGGGGGAAAAGATAAAAAACTTGGAATTTCGGAAGAAACTGGTGGAAAAAATAAAAAAAAATGGAAAATTAACATATCTTGTATAAAATACTTATATTCTTAAAATAATAAACAGAAGGCCACCATAGGGCAGGGGTTCGAATTCTGGCGAGACCATCAGAAAAAAATTTTCAGTGGCGGTTTTCCCCTCCTATAGCTGGCAACATTTATGAGGTACTATGCCATGTAAAAACTTCTCTCTAAAGAGAAGTCGAACTGCGACTCGTCGTTCGGACTCGGCTATAAAAAGGAAGTCTCATATCATTGAGTTTGAAAAACTGGAATCACACTGCACTCATTGATTGAGAAATTTGCTCCTGTTCCTTAGTGGAATGTTCATTTTACTATCTTTTTACCTCAAAATTGCTTAAAATTTAAATCCTTGTCATCATTTTACCCTTTCCCACCCACTGTGCCTTTCTCCATATCGGTATGGCAGTAGTTGCATGCAACAATACAACACAATCTTACATGTTATTCTCTTAATGGACTCGACAAAAACGACAAGCATCATCATCAGTTGTTGCTTAGGGATGCGATTCTTTTTTTCAATCTCTTGTTTTTTTTACAAACTTTTTTTGTCTTGCTGTTGCATTTTCAAATTTCCTCTAAACATTTTTCAGACGCATTGCGATTTGAGGCATGTGATGCAATTCTATGCAAAATTGTAATACACACCCTAAACCCCAACGATGGGCATACAGTGGCAACACAAAATACACACACACACAGACAATGCCATATTGGCGACATTGCCGAGTGGCGTTAGCAAAAGTGTAAGCGCCTGGGCAGGAAAAAGAGCATAACATGTTTTATGGCCTTCGCCTTTTTATGCATTGAGTGTGTGTGTGTGTGTGTGCGTGTCTGAATGCACAGTCATACAACAGCAAATAGAAAGACACATATTCACACGCAAATCTATGTGTGTGAGTGTGAATGTGTGCTTACTTAAATCGACTAGTTTGAATTGCAATGGAAGGCATATTTTTTTGTTATTATTTTATTTTGAATATTTGCTTTTGTTGTTGTACAAAACCAGTGGAAATTCCACACATGCGACCATTGTTCTATGAATGTGAGTGAGATGGGCATAAAGTTATTAAGGAGCCAGTACAGTAGCAGGCCTTCACAGTGGAGAGGAGTTCATGTAGTAAAAAATTAATTGTCATTTAATTTTAAATGTTATGTTTTAATATCAAAAAATTTTAAT
This sequence comes from Stomoxys calcitrans, assembly GCF_963082655.1. Lineage (NCBI taxonomy): Eukaryota > Metazoa > Arthropoda > Insecta > Diptera > Muscidae > Stomoxys > Stomoxys calcitrans. Next base: position 23,081,369 of record NC_081553.1, read on the forward strand.
TAATATTAAATAATCTTAGTTCGGCCGGGCCGGATCTTATATACCCTCCACCATGGATCGCATCTGTAGAGTTCTTTAGGCAAACAAAGAATAATGAATATGGACGGAGGAGGAGGAGCTATACAAAGTTATAGTCCGATTCAAAGCTCAAGAAGCAAAATCGGGAGATCGGTTTATATGGGAGCTGTCTCAAGCTATAGATCGATGCAGACTATATTGCCCACGTATGTTGAAGGTCATGGGAGAAGCCGTTGTACAAAATATGTGCCAAATCGGATGAGAATTGCGCTCTATAGAGGCTCAAGAACTCAAGATCCCAGATCGGTTTATATGGCCGCTATATTAGTGTATGGACCGATTTGGACCATACTTCGCACAGTTCTTAGAGGTGATATCAAAACACTATGTCAAAATTTCTGTAAAATTGGATGCGAATTGCGTCCTCTAGAGGCTCAAGAAGTCAAGACCCAAGATCGGTTTATATGGCAGCTATATCAAGTTACGGACCGATTTGAACCATACTTCGCACAGTTGTTGGAAGTGATATCAAAACACTATGTGCAAAATATCAGTCAAATTGGATGAGAATTGCGCCCTCTAGAGGCTCAAGAAGTCAAAACCAAAGATCGGTTTATATAGCAGCTATATCAGGTTTCGGACCGAAACCTGATATAGCTGCACAAACCACTATGTGCAAAATTTCATTCCAATCGGATAAGAATTGCACCCTCTAGAGGCTCAAGAAGTCAAGACCCAAGATCGGTTTATATGGCAGCTATATCAAAACATGGACCGATATGACCCATTTACAATCCCAACCGACCTACTCCAATAAGAAGTATTTGTGCACAATTTCAAGCGGCTAGCTCTACTTCTTCAAAAGCTAGCGTGTTTTCGACAGACAGACGGACGGACGGACAGACATGGCTAGTTCGACTTAAAATGTCACGACGATCAAGAAAATATATACTTTATAGGGTCTTAGACGCATATTTCGAGGTGTTACAAACAGAATGACGAAATTAGTAAACCCCCATCCTATGGCGGAGGGTATAACAACGGCTGAACCGATTACCTTGAAATTTTCACAGATTATGTAGGTTGGTCTGGAAGGAAACGTATGCTATGTAAATTGTTGAAATCGGAAGGGGGCGAACCCTCCCCCTTACCGCAAAAGTACTATCCTAAAATAAAAGTGGACCGATCGGGACAATATCGGACTCATATAAAAGGTATTTAGAAGTAGAGTACGAATTTGAAATTAAAATTGGGTCTAAGTAACTGGGGTACCGCCCCAACCCCAAAAACCCCTAAAATAGTTTTTTTGGACGATCATGACAATATGGGACTCAAATGAAAGGTATTCGGGAGTAGATTGCGAATGTGGTCAGGAAGGAGAAATAGGCTATATAATTTATTTATTTATTTATTCGGAAGGGGGAGGACCCTCCCCCTTTACCCAAAAACACCACCCAAAATCAAAAGTGGACCGATCAGGACAATATGGGTAGCAAATGAAAGGTATTGGGTCTAAGTACCCATCGGGCCGCCCCAACCCTAAAATTCCCCCACACAGACATTTTAGACGTTCATGTCAATATGGGCCTCAAATGAAAAGTATTCGGGAGAAGATTACGATTCTGGCATACAAAATCAGTTCGAAGTATAGGGGATCACCCTACCCTCCAAAAACGCCTTAAATGGGCATATGACCCATCATGACTATATGGGACTCGGTTTTTTTATTTGTACCGTAGAATCAAAAACAACTGAACCCATTTTCTTACAATTTTCACAGATTGTATAAATTTATCTGGAAGACAACATAGGCTTTATAATTTTTCGATACCGGAAGGGGGCGGTCCCTCCCCCTTACCCCAAGAACGCCACCCAAAATCAAAAGTAAACCGATGGGCACAGGATGGTTGTCAACTCAAAGGTATTGGAGACTAGAAAACGAATATCGTATTAAAATGTTGGTACAAGTTACCCAGTGGGCCGCCCCAACCCCAAAACTTCTCTAAACAATATATTCGACTTTTTTATCAATATGGGACTCAAATGAAAAGTATTCGGCAGGAGGTTACAAATATTCCAAAAAAAATTAGGTCCAAGTAATGAGAGGTCAACCCACCCCCAAATACCCCCAAATGGGCATATTAGCCGACCATGGCTATATGAGACTCAAATGAAAGGTATTTCGGAGTAGATTACGAATATGACATTAAAATTTGCGTTCAAGTCCAGGTGGCGCTTTTCCACGTAAAAATACGTCAAATAGGTTTATTGACCCGTTATGACAATATGGGACTCAAATCAAAGGTATTTGATAGTAGAAAACGAATTTCAATTTGGAGACCAGTGCTTGGGGGATATGAAGTTCAATTTAGGGGGTGACGCCCTAAAGCACACCCTAAACTGAACTTCATAACCTACTATGGTAAATTGGCGCTCAAATCAATGGTATTTGGGGCTTAAGAACGAATTTGATATCTATTTGCAGGGCAAAGTACCGGTGGGCGCCCCAGCCCCGAAAAAAACCTCCAAACGGTTCATATATACCGACCATGGCAATATGGAGCTAAAATTAAAGGGATTTGGGAATATAAGCTGCCATCGATCCCCTAAAAAGTACTTCTCATTACCCTAATTTTAATCTCGGAGATTGGTGATGCTATTCCTTCGAAATTTTTTTGCATTCGTACAGTCACCAAGGTGTGTAAGACGGAGATTAAAGCCTTCGCTAAGGATGGCACAACCAGCACCGTTTGGCTGTCGGGCCATAACGGAGTAAGGGGGAATGAAAAGGCAGACGATTTGGCAGTGAAGGCCAGAAGACTTCCGTCAATAAACTTGGTTAACCCAAAGCCTTTTGGATAGACGCAGTCCGATTTAAGCGCGTGGGCGACAAACGGAACAGCGAAACAGTCGGTAGGACGGTGAAAATCTTATGCGGTGATCCGGATTGTGAGAGGACGAGGCTATTACTGAAAGGAAGTAAGAAGGAGGTCAGTATAGCTTTTGGTGTCATAACGGGACACATAAGACTGCGAGCTCACTTATGCAAACTCAGTGCGACAAGTGATAACATGTGTAGGGCATGTGGGGAAGATGATGAGATGTTGGAGGTTCGAGGTTACTTTTTAGTTGTTAGAGCGCACAACAAGCCGATTACTGGCTTAGGTATATGTCTATAGTGGCATGGGACAGATTAATATCTGCGCCCTATTTTCAACCTAACCCAACGTAATCTACCGTCACCAAAACCAAACCTGGTTTCTATTCCTGTAGTCTAGTGCCTCGGGGGCCGCCCGAGAGATATTGACCTGAAACTTTGCACAGTTTTTTTTTTTTCTTATCCATAAGCAGGTTAAGTTTGAAGATGGGCTATATCGGACTATATCTTGATATAGCCCCCATATAGACCGATCCGCCGATTTAGGGTCTTAGGCCTATAAAAGTCACATTTATTATCAGATTTTGCTGAAATTTGGGACAGAGAGTTGTGATGGGCCCTTCGACATCCTCCCTCAATATGGCCCAGATCGGTCCAGATTTGGATATAGCAGTCATATTGACCGATCCGCCGACTTAGAGTCTTAGGTCCATAAAAGCCACATTTATTATCCGATTTTGCTGAAATTTGGAGCAGGCCCCCCGACATCTTTCTTCAATATGGCCTAGATCGCTCCAGATTTGGATATAGCTGCCATATAGACCGATCTCCAGTTTTAAGATCTAACGCCCATAAAAGGCGCATTTATTGTCCGATTTTGCCAAAATTTGGGAAAGTGAGTTGTGTTAGGCCACCCAACATCCTTCTTCAATTTGGCCTAGATCAGTTCAGATTTGGATATAGCTGCCATATAGACCGATCTCTCGATTTAAGGTTTTGGGCCCGTAAATTCCGCATTTATTGTCCGATGTCGCCGAAATTTGGGACAGAGAATTGTGTTAGGCCAGCCACCATCCTTCTTTAATTTGGCCTAGATCAGTTAAGATTTGGATATAGCTGCCATATAGACCGATCTCTCGATTTAAGGTTTTGGGCCCGTAAATTCCGCATTTATTGTCCGATGTCGCCGAAATTTGGGACAGTGAATTGTGTTAGGCCAGCCACCATCCTTCTTTAATGTGGCCTAGATCAGTTCAGATTTGGATATAGCTGCCATATAGACCGATCCACAAATTTAGAGCCTTAGGTCCGTAAAAGCCACATTTATTATCCGATTTTGCTGAAATTTGGGACAGTGAGTTGTGTTAGGCCAGCCAACATCTTTATTCAATATGGTCTAGATCGCTCTAGAATTGGATATAGCTACCATATAGACCGATCTCCAGTTTTAAGATCTTACGCCCATAAAAGGCGCATTTATTGTCCGATTTTGGCAAAATTTTGGAAAGTGAGTTATGTTAGGCCACCCGACATCTTTCTTCAATTTGGCCTAGATCAGTTCAGATTTGGATATAGCTGTCATATAGACCAATCTCTCGATTTAAGGTTTTGGGCCCGTAAATTCCGCATTTATTGTCCGATGTCGCCGAAATTTGGAACAGTGAGTTGTGTTAGGCCCTACAGTATTCTTTTTTCATTTGGCTCAGATCGGTCCAGATTTGGATACAGCTGCCATATAGACCGATCTCTCGATTTAAGGTTTTGGGCCCGTAAAAGCCGCATTTATTGTCCGATTTCACTGAAATTTGAGGTGGTGGGTATCCATAGTTCGGCCCGTCCGCCTTTTTATTTCTTTTGTCTCCAATTATTATTTTTTGGTTTTTATGTACTGTTTAAATTTTCGTTTCCTTCACTGTATTTGTGTATCTCCGTGGCTGATGTACGGCAAGTTCATCCAATCCCTTTGGCAAAGCCAAACGCACACAGAGGGAGTACTGAGATGGGATGAGATGCTTTTCATGTGATGATATTGAATGCAAATCGATGGGGACATGCTTCGTAAACGCCCCAAACATCTAAACGGGGATTTGTTAGACATTTGTACTTACGCAAGGTGGATAGGCACATCACAATGGTTGTAGTAGATTCATTACAAATACTGGCTCGTTTCTCATTTTATTTTCCATAATACAAATGAAAAGCGGCTATGGCGGGCGTGCAATAAGAGATAAAAAACGCTCACGAATAATGGTGAAATGGTATGCAAGGAGTCATCATTAATAACAGCACCAGCATCATTTTCATTACAATATCACTGACTGCGAGACTGTAAAGGAACAATATGCAAAAATTTTCCCAGAATTTTTGGGGAGGTTTTTTGTTTTGTTTATTTTTTTTTCTATGGTCTGCTTTTTGTTACTGGTCTTAATAAATTTCCAAGGAAATAAAACAAATTTTCTACTTAAAGACCAAGTCTCTGTGTCAGAGCTCTTGGCCCCCATGTACTTTGTTCTGGCCCCATTCGATGAAGGTCAATGAGAATGAAAAAGGAATACTTGGAGCGGAGTGCGAGCACAAGTAGTATGTGTGTGTGTGTGTATTTGGTTTTTGAAAGAAAATGGGGAAAAATTACAATCATCAAAAATACAAATGCTCAGAATTATAAGGATATATTTTTTATATCCATATGTTGGCATAGACACATATGGATGATGGGCAATGAATGTATTTTCAGTACATGAAAGAGAATGCTGAATTAGAAGATGTAATGACATCAAACTTATCTCCTTTGTATATCGGATTAAAGGGAAGAAGAAGAAGAAAGGAAAAATAAGGACAGAAAAATTAAAATATCCTTGTCATCTAACTCATCATCAAGATGGCATGGCACAGTATTTTCTGGGAAAATTTATAAAAAAAAAATATATAAAAATATATTGAAAAGAATGCTTTGACACAAACTTAAGACCTTTTCTACTTTGTTTGTTTGCCACATTAATGTCTGTAGATTAAAATAATGATTTATTGCTAGTAAATATGGGACAAAGAATAATAAGGATAATTAAATCTCATTTAAAATGCTGTCAACATTAAATTTTTTTTATAACTTTTTTTTATTATGACTCTCATTTAAATTGTGGCAAAAATTAGTTTTGCATTGGTAATTTTTCCAAAATTTATTTCTTATGGAAAAATTATTTAAAGAGTTTTCTGCAAAATTTCTTAATAATACGAAAGCTTCAAGGACACCACAGAACTGATGACTTTTATAAATCTGAGTTCAGAAACTGCAAGAGCCACTAAAGACTCATGAGAAAGGTTAAAATTAAAGGATGCCACCGTAGCGCAGAGGTTAGCATGTCCGCCTATGACGCTGAACGCCTAGGTTCGAATCTTGGCGAAACCATCAGAAAAAAATTTTTCAGCGGTGGTTTTCCCCTCCTTATGCTGACAACATTTGTGAGGTACTATGCCATGTAAAACTTCTCTCCAAAGAGGTGTCGCACTGCGGCACGCCGTTCGGACTTATCATTGAGCTTAAACTTGACTGCACTCATTGACATGTGAGAAGTTTTGCCCCTGTTCCTTAGTGGAATGTCTATGGGCAAAATTTGCAATATCAGACGAACACACACCATGAAAGTATCGATAGAACAGCGCCAAACAACCCACATTGCGACGATGACGAAGGGAGGAAATAGAGTTGGATACCCTACTGTCCCCAATCAAAGCCATCTCCTCTCCTCTGTACACGGTCCAGTAGCTCCAGGGATGATTTTGAAGCTCCAGCCCATACATGTGAGTTGTACTCCATTTTCGGCCTTATGAAAGTGGTGTAGATGTTAAGAAGATCAGACGGAGTGAAGTAATTCTTACACCGTTTAAGGAAACCAAATCACTTGAATGCTTCTTTCGACACTTCAAACACATGTTTAGCCCAACAGACATCACTTTGTATTTTCATGGCCAGAATATCAAGGAGCTTCTGATTACTCATCAACATCTACAACGTTGATAGACAAAGATGATCGTAATGGGTCAGCGAATCGTTTGTGTGACAACAAACAGCACTGAGTCTTCAGTGCATTGAAATCTACTCGATTCATTCGACCCCACTCAGAAATGGCCATCAAATCCTGGCAGAGTGTATCGTCCATAACCCGCCTCTTGTCCTCAATCTCTCGAAGACTCGGCCTATGGTCGAATGAGTACGAATGACAGAGATTACTGCAAATGAGTAAATCGGATTCGATATCTGACCCAACAGATCGTTGATGAAAATTAGAAAAAGAGAAGAAGAAAGAACAAAGCCCTGGGGTGCACCTGCGGTCAATTTGGGCTCATTGGATGAGAACCCATCTATAACGACTCGAATAGTGCGATCTCTGAGAAAGCTCGAAATAAATCGAAGGAAGCCATTACCGACACCAAATGCGACAAGCTTTGATAGTAGTGCACCGTGCCACACCCCATTCAAATGTCTTGGAGATATCCAGAGCCACAACCATACTCTCACCAAACTGGTGAACTCCAACGTTCCGACAGAAGTGCCATGAGGTCGCCCGTAGAGTGATTTCTGCGGAACCCAAACTAATGGACGCTAAGAAGGCCATTAGACTCTACTAACCTCACAAGATGGAGATTAACCATGTTCTCCATGATCTAGGAGAGAGCGGAGCATATCGCAATTAGCCGATAATTCCTGGGGTTGTTTGCCTCACCCTTCTTGGGTATTGGCTGAACGTTCTCAACCTTCCAACGCGCCGGGAAGATTCCCACACGGTAGGCAAGGTTAAAAAGGTTGCGTACTGGACGAGCGAGAGTCGAAGAACACTTGCTTAAGACAAGTGTTGATATGCCATTTTGGCAAAATCGAACAATGAGTGTGCCTTTTTTGGGCCCAAGATCTTAAATCAAGAGATCGGTCTACATGGCAGCTATATCCAAATCTGAACCGATCTAAGCCAAAATGCGGAAAGATGTCGAGAGGTCTTACACAACTTACTGTCCAAAATTTCGGAGAAATCGGACAATCAATGGGCCTTTTATGGGGCCAAAAACTTAAATCGAGAGATCGGTCTATATGGCAGCTATAACCAAATCTGGACCGATATGGGCCTAACACAATTCACTGTCCCAAATTTCGGCGAAATCGGAGAATAAATGCGCCTTTTATGGGCCCTTAACCTTAAATCGAGAGATCGGTCTATATGGCAGCTATATCCAAATATTGACCGATATGAGCCAAATTGCAGAAAGATCTGGAAGAGCCCAACCCAACTCACTGCCCCAAATTTTGGCAAAATCGGACAATGAGTGCGCCTTTTATGGGCCCAAGACCTTAAATCGAGAGATCAGTCTATATGGCAGCTATATGCAAATCTCTGTGCCAAACTCAAGAAGAATGTCGAGTGGCCTTACCCAACTCACTATCCCAAATTTTTATGGGCCTTAAACCTTAAATCGAGAGATCGGTCTATATTTGGGCTATGCCAAGATATACTCCGATATAGCCCTTCTTCGAACTTAAACTGCCCATGGACAAAACAAGGGGCTGCCTACTCAGTGTATGTGTTAGTCCTTTTTTTTGTCCCGGTGTAGCTTCTCCGCACGCTTCTGGTCTGTACCGGAATTGAAGAGAACCCCGTACCCTGGATGTGTATGGTATGTCACAACCGCCTCCATCATCGGGCGGTGTCAATGAGGTGTAACCTTTGCATGGAGTGGAGTATAGGTTAGGTAGGTTAGGTAGGAGCGGCAGTTCTTTATAAACTCGTCGTCGGGTAATGTGACTCCTCCGATTTCCGCCGTGCGGCAATATACGCAACTGCAACTCCCCAACCCCAATATTACCGAGCCTGTGCTGAGAAGTGTATCATTCGTGCAATTGAACTGCAACGATTTTCGAGGCTACTTCGACACGATAGAAGATTTTATGAGTCGGAAGAACATATTGGGTGCAGCGAACCAGGAGACAAAGCTGACCAACACCAGCAGCCTACACAGTAGTCTCCGATACAATGTGCTATGAAAGGATCGCCTAAGGAATGGTGGTTGGGATTGGCCTATGTGATACACCATTCCGTGCAGTAAAGACCCATCTCGACTGCGCCTAGCGCTAGTGAATGTATGGGGATAGCAGTCCCGGCCGAATGTGATCTAGGCGATATTATGTATAAAAGAGAATTTGTCCTTTTCAGCAGGAGATATAAGTAATCCACGGTGGCGTCTGTGCTTGGAAGTTTACCACGGAGGGCGCAACACCTGGTGAGCATATTATGCATCTCTATGTGGTCTAAAGTGGGAAAATAAATCCTTCTCGGATATTTGCAAAGGTTTTGGGATGACTTCAAATCCCTTAACAAGAAAACTACTGGGTACCATAACTTCGAATGGAGCTGTTTGGGATTCAACTGGAAGTACATAAAGGGTGATTTTTAGCTATTATCTTTTTGATAATAGCTTTAAACAGCTCACACACGTGTTTTGTTTCACTGTCAAACATTTTCAGTTTGGTCTATAATTTAATCATGAATCGTCCTACGAACGAATAACGCTTGCAAATTGTTGATTTTTTTTATCAAAATGCGTGCATTGTTAAGAAAGGTCATCGCGCGCTTCTTCCATTCCATCGACGAAGCTCATATTTGGCTCAATGGGTACGTAAGTAAGCAGAGTTGTCGATTTTGGAGTGAATATCAGCCAATGCATCCAGAAAAAGTCACAGTTTGGTGAGTCTTATGGGCTGGTGGCATCATTGGATCGTACTTCTTCAAACATGATGCTAACCGTAATGTAACTGTAAATGGTGATATCCATCTTTTTTTTGTCCAAAATGCCAGAGCTTCACTTGCATGGCATGTGGTTTCAACAATACGATGCCACATTCCACAAAGCACGCATAACAATGGACTTATTGAGAGGCGAGTTGAGAGGCGAGTTTGCACATTTCACGTTGGGGAGCGGTCGATCGCACTCATTGATATATGAGAAGTTTGTCCCTGTTCCTTAATGGAATTTCGGTGGGGCCCCGTACGGGAGTTTTGTAAACTTGCAAAAACACAACCGGTTGTCGATGGTGCTCCGCTTCTAAACATGGTCGTGAACACTTCCAAACAATTTGGAAATTACTTGATAGGACAAGGTTACCAGACAATATCCTGATATAGCCCTAAAATAAACCGATCTCACAACTTAAGGTCTAAGGGCCATAAAATCTGCACTTATTACCAATTATCAAACGAATGAAGCTAGCCACTTGACATACCTCTTATTGACATAGGTCGTTGGGGATTGCAAATGGCCCATATCGGTCCATGTTTTGATATAGCTGCCATATACACCGATCTTGGGTCTTGATTTCTTGAGCCACTAGAGGGCGCAATTCTTATCCGATTGGAATGAAATTTTGCACGACGTGTTTTGGTATCTCTTCCAACAACTATGTTAAGTATGGTTCAAATGGATACATAACCTGATATAGCTGTCATTTTAACCGATCTTGGGTCTTGACTTCTTGAGCCTCTAGAGGGCGCAATTCTTGTCCGATTTGTCTGAAATTTTGCACGAGATGTTTTGGCATCACTTCCAACAACTGTGCTAAGTATAATTGAAATCAGGTTATAATCTGGTATAGCTGTCATATAAACCGATCTTGGATCTTGACTTCTTGAGTCAATAGAGGGTGCAACTCTCCATTGATTTGTCTGAAATTTTACATGAGGTGTTTTGTTATAACTTCCAATAACTGTGCTAAGTATGGCGCAAATCGGTATATAACCTGATATAGCTGCCATATAAACCGATCTGGAATCTTGACTTCTTGAGCCTCTAGAGGGCGCAATTCTCATCCGATTTGGCACAAATTTTGAACAACGGCTTTTCTCATGACATTCAATATACTCGTCTAGTATGGTCTGAATCGATCAAAAGCTTGATACAGCTCCCATATAAACCGAACTCCCGATTTTGGCGCAATTCTTATCCGAATGGACTAAAATATTACAGAATGACTTCTACAATGTTCAGCATTCATTTATGGTCCGAATCGGACTATAACTTATTATAGCTCCAATATTATCACAGTTCTTTTTCAATATTCTTTGTTTGCCTAAAAGAGATACCATGCTGGAGGGTATATAAGATTCGGCCCGGCCGAACTTAGCATGATTTTTCTTGTTTTACCTTCTCCATGTTTCTTCTCATAGTTCTCTTCTTAAAACAGAAATTAAATTTTCATCATAAAATTCAACGCAGAGTTTTGGTAACGGTGTTCCATTAGGCCATACCATAAATGTCAACATAAACAAAATTTCACAAAAATAAAATATTCAATCTATTGTTGACATATTTTTGTGCGTTTATTTTTAGAAATCAACTCACTGTCTAACATCTAAGCATTATTCGTTGGTGGTACCCCTTCGGAATGTAAC
>NC_081553.1:23097696-23145196 GCF_963082655.1 Stomoxys calcitrans
CTTTTTGGGCAACCAAATATATTAAAACTAGTTAAACCGGGCCCGCTCCGCTGCGCCTTCTTTTACTTTATATGGAACAATATTATTGCTATGACCGACCAATATGTCCGATTTTGGGGTGATTTCGGTGGTCCTCCAGATACTTAGCCCTGAAAAAATAAATATAAAAAAATTGCATCATGCTCTACTCTCAAACTTCATATTGTCATTGTTTTAAGGTGAGTTTATGTGATGAGGCACACTTGCCCCAAAAGCATTGTGTTCTGCTCTCAAATGTCATTTATTGAAACCCCATGTTGGAATTGGCCTCACAATGAGATATCAAATTCGTTTTCTAAACTCAAATACCTTTCGTTTAAAGCCCTTGTTGGAAAAGTCAGCAAATAAGTCCGGTTTTAGGTATGGGCCTTAAAAACTATCAATATCGAGCTCCACTCTTTTTAAGACCCAAATATCATGGTGAGCAAATACGTCCCATTTGGGGGTAGTTATGGGGATGGGATGTCCCTGAGACAGTTTGACCCGAATGTTGATATCAGATTCGTGGTCTACTTCCAAATACCCTTTGAGCCCCATATTTCTATAGTCAGCATACATGTACTGTTTGGGGGGAGTTTTGGTGCATGGGACGGCCACTAAGTGACATGGCCCTAAAGATGTATATCAGAATCGTTTTCTACTCCAAAATACCTCTTATTTGAGTCCCATATTGCAATGGTCAGCAAATACGTCATACTTGGATGGTGTTATGGGTGTAAGTGATCCCATAAACACTTTTTCCCGAATATTGAGATCATATTCATGTTCTACAACCTTTCATTTGATCCCCTTATTGCTATGGTCGTAAATTTGTCCCCTTTGGGTGGGGGGTGGATATGGAGAGGGACGGCCCCCCCAAACACTTGGTTGCACATTTTGCTATCAGATTCGCATTCTTCTCGCAAATCCTTTCATTTGAGTCCCATATTGCCATGGTCGGTAAGTATTTCCGATTAAGGGGTGTTTTGGGGGTTGGGGTGGTCCCCCAAACACTTCGTCCGACAATTGGATATCAGATACGTTTTCTAATCTTAAATACCTTTCATTTGAGTCCCATATTGTGTCGATTGGTCTTTATATTATTTGGTAGATTTTGGAGGTGGGGCGTCCCCCCTAGGTACCCTATCTGAAATTTGAATACCAAATTTTTGTTGGTAAGTTACCATAAGTGTGCAAAGAAAAGTTCGCCCTGCCCATCTCAGAGATCTGGCTTTTCTGAAAATTAGGGTAAGGGGGAGGATGCGCTCCCCTTCAGATATCAAAAAATGTGGTACCCTATTTTCACCACGGGATCATTATGCATCATCTGTGAAAATTTCAAGAAAATTGGTTCAGCCGTTCTTGTAGCTGATGTAAACCATATTCGATACTCGTGTTGAAGGGCCTGATGCAATCTTTTGTGCCGCATTCTTACAAAATGGGGAATAAATGTGGATTTTATAGGCCGATCTAAACAAAATTCAGCACGGATGTAGAGAATGACCAGAGAGACCAGAACCGTCCTAGTCTTTCGCAATCCTGTGCAACAGAGAAATTAACTCCATTAACAGAGAAATTAACTCAACTCCACAAACAAACACTCTTCTTTAACCTAGCCTAATAGATTTCACTGAAATTGGGAACAGAGAGTTTTATTGGACTCCCTGACATCTGAACTGAATATTGTTCAAATAGAATCATATTTAGACATGGCTACCTCAAGGACCGATCACCAAATCAAGGCAATCCCATGGCAGCCGGTTGTATGTACCGGATTGACCCGATGAATTCCTTCATCGGGCTGCCGCCTCAGTGTACCACACACTGCTACTACAACAACAACCAAATCAGGGATCTTGAGTCCAAGAATCATCCGATTGCGAAACAGTGAGTCCTATGTGAGCCCTCCACACCTGAACCGAATACAGTCCAGATCGGGTCATCCAGCTTCACATAAAGCTATCAAATTAATTGTCTTGCGTCTACAAAAATCTCATTTTAATCCAAATGCGTTAATATATAGAACAGAGAGATTTTTTGTAATAATCGATACTGGTGAAGAATATTGTCAAGATCTTGACAACCCCGACCCCGGGACGAAGTCTAAGTCGGACTATTAAGCCGGAGTCCATCCGTCAGATCTGTCAATCTGTCTGTTGAAATCACTCTACAGTCTTCAAAAATAGAGATATTGATCTGAAATTTTTGCACAGAGTCCTTTTTTGTCCATAAGCAGGTTAAGTTCGAAGATGGGCTTTATCGGACTATATCTCGATATAGCCCCCATATAGACCGATCCGCCGATTTAGGGTCTTAGGCCAATAAAAGCCAAATTTATTATCCGATTTTGCTGAAATTTTTGACAGTGAGTTGTGTTAGGCCCTTCGACGTCTTCCGTCAATTTGGCTCAGATCGGTTCAGATTTAAATATAGCTGCCATATAGACCGATCCTTCGATTTAGGGTCTAAGGTCCATAAATGCCACACTTATCATCCGATTTTGCTGAAATTCAGGACAGTGAGTTTTATTAGGCCCTTCGACATTCTTTTTCAATTTGGATCAGATCGGTTCAGATTTGGATATAGCTGCCATATAGACCGATCTCCCAATATAAGGTTTTGGGACCATAAAAGGCGCATTTATTGTCCGATTTCGCAGAAATTTGAGTCAGTGAGTAAGTTAAGCCCCTTGACATACTTCTGCAATATGGCACAGATAGGTCCAGATTTGGATATAGCAGCCATATAGACCGATCTCTCGGTTTTAGGTTTTGGAGCCATTAAAAGCGCATTTATTATACGATGTCGCTGAAATTTGGGGCAGTAAGTTTAGTTAGGCTCTTCGACGTCCTTCTTCATTTTGGCCCAGATCGGTCCAGAGTTGAATATAGATATCATATAGACCGATCTTTCGATTTGAGCTCTTGGGACCATAAAAGGCGCATTAATATTCCGATTTGGCCGAAATTTGGGACAGTGTTCTGTGTTAGACTCAACGACATTTTTCTGCAACTTGGCCCAAATGGGTCCTGATTTGGATATAGCTGCCATATAGACCGATATCTCGATATAAAGTCTTGGCCCCATAAACGGGGCATTTATGATCCGATTTCACTGAAATTTGACACAGTGACTTATGTTAGGTTTTTCGACATCCGTGTCGTTAATAGTTCAGATCGGTTTATTTTTAGATATAGCTACTAAAAGTGCCATTATTTTGTTATACACAATTGAACAATGACCTGTACTTATTAGTATTTGGCCCAAATCGGAAGATATTTCGATATAGCTGCTATGGGGCATAAGGCATGCATTTTTCACCGGATTTTAACGAAAGGTGGTTTGCGTATATACCCAAGTAGTGGGTATCCATAGTTCGGTCCGACCGAACTTAACGCCTTTTTACTTGTTTGAAATGCCGAAGTGAGCACCTGTCCAGATTACGTAGAGCCTTACAAATTTTTACATGACTTCGTTAACACTTCAGCTCTAACCATTTAAAATTTCAAAGGGAAATCTCTACAGGGCCGATTTAGCTTGTCTACCTATGACGCTGAACGCCTGGTTTCGAATCCTGGCAAGACCATGGGAAAAAATTTCCAGCGGTGGTTTTCCCCTCCTTATCCATATAAAAACTTCTTCCCAAAGAGGTGTTGCACTGCGGCACGCCGTTCAGACCCGGCTATAAAAAGGAGGCTCTTTCTCGTTGAGCTTAAACTTGAATCGGACTGCACTTATTGATATGTTAGAAGTTTGCCCCTGATACTCCGCATAGCGACACCTCATAGTAGAGTTATTTAACTTGGCTTGATACCCCTGAAATGGGTGGATAATAAACGCAGAACATTTAATTGAAGTTCTTGTCATATTTGCCTATGTCTTCGAGGTTACATCGAGCACTGCTGACCTCTACATCAAAATGACCTAATAAACACAATTTAGTATGCAAACGTCCTATTTTGATCCTGTGGGGAGTCTTTTCTTATTCCAATAAGTGCTTAAATGGAGCAGTCCTCCTTTTTATAGCCGAGTTTGAGAGCGCGTCCCCTATAAAACACATTTTGAAGATAGGTTACTATGCAAAAATTCAAACCCAGTCCGATAAGCTAACTATTGGGTTGCCCAAAAAGTAATTGCGGATTTTTTAAAAGAAAGTACATGCATTTTTAATAAAACTTAGAATGAACTTTAATCAAATATACTTTTTTACACTTTTTTTCTAAAGCAAGCTAAAAGTAACAGCTGATAACTGACAGAAGAAAGAATGCAATTACAGAGTCCCAAGCTGTGAAAAAATTTGTCAACGCCGACTATATGAAAAATCCGCAATTACTTTTTGGGCAACCCAATATGTATGCAACACGGTGACTGGATTTTTAGCTACAAATTTGTTTTTGTTGGCAAGACACAAATGTTTATTAGAATTGTTGGTTTACCATGCCAAACAATGACAAAAAAGGCATAAAATACGTTTAAGCGACCATTGTAAGCGTAGTATTAGTCTGAACAAGGGCTTTTAAAATTTTTAATATTTATAGCTTACCATAGTAATTCATTATTAAATAGGGCTCAAAGTTTTACCTGAAAATAAAAGAAAAGTAAAGATTTATTAGAAATCTATGAAAAACAATCTTTCAAAAAACTAATTTTAATAAATTTGTCGGTATCAATACCCCAAAACCAGTGGTAATTCTTAACACATCTATGCCTACAGACTCGGTTATTCACAAACTTCTCGGTAAAGTGCCCAACTAAGCCTTTATCAATAAATTAAACGCAAATTTATGTTTTCTACGAATTTTCAAACTAATTGCAAGTTGACTAATATTTCAATTCTTTGGAATTTTTTTCCAAATATAAATCACCATAATACTTTTCTCTATTGCCAGCAAATTTCAAATTAAAATTTTCCAAATGCTAATTTCATCTCCAACTGTCATATCAGTAAATTAAACAAAATGACCTTGTCGTTAGGGATCATTTAAAAGTCCTTAATTTCATGTGACTTTTGCTAGTTTACAAAAGAATTCCCCGAAAAACAAAATCCAAATTCGAGAATGCAAACTTTCGTTTAATAAAATTATTTTAACTTAACAAAACAATAAAGGAGGCATTCATTTATTCACTCCTGCTCTCTTGAGTGTATGAAGATGTGTGCATGTGTTTGTGAAATGCCTTGAGTATGGATAAATGGAAAGTTTTCCCAGAGATACCAGCTACAAGTATTTCAACATTCATTGTATTAGAATTATTTCTATTAAAATTCCACATGGAATTAATGCCAATTCTAGAATCACATAATTTAATTAAATACATGCACGCAGGCACATACACACATATAAACCACCAAATGTTGAGATCCTCTTTACCATTTGGAACTATAAACAACAACAACTAAGCCAACTAAGGCAGTCAGTCATTCATTCAATCAGCCAGGCAGTCATTCAGTTCTGTTGTAAAATTTTAAAAGCATTTTCAACAAAAACTTTCTTGCTTAACATAATTTTAATACTCGAGAGAAAGAGAGTAGAAGAGAGGGCTAGGATGAGCATAATTTGCTACAATATTCAAAGGCATATCCTTTGATAAAACTATTTTGTTAAACTCATACCTGCATGCTTTTGTAGCCTTTTCTTCTACATCATCATCATCATCGTCCAATGTTTCTCATACTACTCTATCAGTGTTAGTGGGTTATTTGTTCAAACTCATGGTAATTGGGCCAAATATTTCACGAATGGCAAAAGCCTTTATAACCCAACTGAAATCCCAACGATCCTTAAAGTTAATAAATGTTTGAACTCTCTTAACATTCGTCATCACTGAAGCAAACCATGATTTGCATGTGTGTTAGTATTTATGGCTATACAATATGTAAGTGGGTACGCATGAGAGAGAGAGTGAGAGAGAGAGAGAGAGATAGCGGAAGTAGGGAAGCTTTAACTGCTTTTGATATTTAATGTTTGGGGGATTGTATTTTATGCTTGATGGATTTTCCTATGACACACAATTGATATGTACTCAAGAAATGGCATCACACACACACACAGCCACAAACACTCAAATTCCATAAACAAATATTCAAATGTGCAATCCAAGGTCTTAGTTGCCCAGTAGGCCTACATGTCAGACAGCAGTTGCTGACTTCAATGACCTCTTTATGGATTTTATGCAAGTTTATTAACGACACATATTTTGAGCAAGGTTTGATTGAGTAATCTTCTTTTCTTTTATTATATAACATTTTAAATGTTGCGATTTGTTAAGACTCAAAAACCGCTGAACCTGTTTTCATGAAATTTTCACTAACCACAATTTTCAAAAACGCCAGATCTCGGAGATGGGTGCACCGATTTAAGCGAAATTTTGCATGCCACCATATTGTACCCCAAAAACACGAAATTGGTATAAAATTTTGAGGGGGACGCCCCATCTCAAAACCCACCCGAACGGGCATGTTTACCGATTGGGACAATATGGGTATCACATGAAAGGTATTCAAGAGTATAGTAAGAATTTGGTATAGAAATTTCACCCTAAGTGTTCGGAAGGTCCCTCACCCCCAAAAACCCGCCAATAGGACATTTCCATTGCTTTGCGAAATATGGATATCAAATTAAAAGTATTTAAAAGTAGCGTACAAATCTGACAAAAAACATTATTCCTTGGTGTCTGAGGGGCCTTCCCCCCTTACCTCCCCCCCCAAACCTCACAGCAGGGCATATTTACCAATTGAGACAGTATGGTTATCAAATTAAAGGTATTCAAAAGTAGAGTAAGAATCTGAATCCCACCCCCTAAAACCCCTCAACAGCACATATTTACCGATTTGAATAAAATGGATATCAAATGAATGGTATTTGGAGATTGAGTACACTTCTTTTATAAAAATATGGCCCAAAGTGTCTACAGGGCGTCCTCAACCTTAAAACCCCCCCCCAAAACGGGCATGATTGTCCAACGTCATAAAATGGGTATCAAATGAAAGTTCTTTGAGAACTGACTAGGAATTAAAAGAAATGTCTATAACAATAAGGATTTATGATATAAGGATCCAGTATCTGGGTCACCTCCTGCCGTTCGGCCGGACATGTAGATCGCAACAATAAAGGACTCAAATAAATTGTTTTTTTGGGTCTCAGCATAGAGTTCCAATATAAATAAAATCAAACTGTCATGTAGGACGTCTGAGAACACACGAGTATTGTACACAAATGAAAGGACGTGTCAGAGGGCAATCCTCCTTTCCCCATTCTACCCAAAACAAAAAAAAATAAAAAATAATTTATAAAGGCCCATCTGGATAGAAGAGGGTGGCAATAAATGGTGTTTGGTAGTAGAGCACATCTTTAGCCCTCAACTTAGGATAGACACAGGAAGAACCTGCGGATTTTTGAAAACGTGCCATCCCAAGTGGTAGCTTTGAAATATGATTTTGAAAGTAGGTAACCAATACAAAAAACAAGTAAAAAGGCATTAAGTTCGGCCGGGCCGAACTTTGGAGCTATATTTAGTTATAGCCTGATTCGGACCATAAATGAATTGAATGTTGGACTTTGCAGAAGTCATTGTATAATAAGGATAAGAATTGTCCCTTGTAGGGACTCAAGAAGCAAAATCGGGAGATCGGTTTATATGGGAGCTGTATCAACCTATGGATCAATTCAGACCATATAAGACACTTATGTTAAAGGTCATGAGAGAAGCCGTTGTACAAAATTTGTGCTAAATCGGATGAGAATTGCGCCCTCTAGAGGCTCAAGAAGTCAAGATCCCAGATTGGTGTATATGGCAGCTATACCAGGTTATTTACCGATTTAGACCATGCTTAGCACAGTTGTTGGAAGTACTACCAAAACATCGCGTGAAAAATTTCAGTCAAATCGGATGAGAATTGCGCCCTCTAGAGGCTCAAGAAGTCAATACGCAAAATCGGTTTATATGACAGCTATACCAGATTATGTACCGATTTGAACTATTCTTAACACAATTGTTGGAAGTCATAACAAAACACCTCATGCAAAATTATGGCCAAATCGAATAAGAATTGCGCCCTCCAAAAGCTGTAGAAGTCAAGACCCCAGATCGGTTTATATGGCAGCTATATCAGGTTATGGACCGATTTGAACTATTCTTAACACAGTTGTTGGAAGTCATAACAAAACACCTCACGCAAAATTATAGCCAAATCGAATAAGAATTGCGCTCTCTAAACGCTGAAAAAGTCAAGACCCCAGATCGGTTTATATGGCAGCTATATCAGGTTATGAACCGATTTAAACCATACTTAGCACAATTGTTGAAAGTGATACCAAAACACCACGTGCAATATTTCAGTAAAATCGGATGAGAATTGGGCCCTCTAGAGGCTCAAGAAGTCAAGACCCAAGATCGGTTTATATGCCGGCTATATCAAAACGTGGACCGATTTGGCCCATTTACAATCCCAACCGACCTACACTGATAAAAAGTATTTGTGCAAGATTTCAAGAGCCTAGCTTTATTCCTTCGAAAGTTAGCGTGCTTTTGACAGACAGACGGACGGACAGGTGGACGGACAGACGGACGAACGGGCGGACAGACGGACGGACGGTCGGACGGACAGACGGACGGACGAACGGACAGACGGACGGACGGACAGACGGACGGACGGACGGACGGACGGACAGACGGACGGACGGGCGGATGGACAGACGGACGGAAATGGCTAGATCGACTTAGTATGTCATGGCGATCAAGAATGCATATACTTTATGGGGTCTTAGATGCATATTTCGAGGTGTTACAAACAGAATGACGAAATTAGTATACCCCCCATCCTATGGTGGAGGGTATAAAAATGGTGGAAATGGAATGGAAAATTCTCTAAAATGGAATCTCAGACATATCCTTTGTAATATTTAAACCAGGAACTGTATGACGACGATAGCATAGTTAAACGCATCAAAATACCCCAGTTGCATTTGCAAGGTCATGTGGTCAGAATGACTGCAGCTAAGACATTTTTTGAAGCCGACCATACTGGAATTCAAAAATGGGAAAATCAAAAACTCCGATGGAAAGACCGAATGATAAAAGACATCTCATAACTATGCTTAAGAGATTGAAGAAGAGGCACTTGGAAATCAATTCTTCATAAGGCTAGAGGAACCAATGTTCTGTAATGGCCAAGTAGTAAATAAGTAAGTTGGTTAAGTTTTTCTTCTTTTCTGTCTGATATGACCAGGGAATATTCAAGATCTTCACATAATGCATCAATTGGTACCTTTTGGCTTTTTCTATCCCTCGCAATGCTTTAAAAACATTTGCATAAAATTAAAATTTTTCCATAGTTGTGTATATTCATCTCCTATACTCGTATGACATCCTTAAGTCAATGCCAACTGGGACTACATGAGCTCCATAAGCGTGTATTTAAATGTATTACCTAATACGAAATCCACAAGACGTGAATTTTTTGTTTACATTTATAAACCATCACATTGTTCAATAGGCTCAACTTATGTACTTGAAAAAAATCCCAAAAACAACGATAAAAGTACTTAAGGTTATGCCATGTCTCGGCGAATATTTCCTTTACACCGCAGTTTCTACGCATGTTTTGCCGCTACCAAATGTAAGCTTTAATCTATTTAGCCTCTGAGCTGCATAATCATTGAATGAATGTCTATAGCCCGAATTTTTTTTTTTTTGTTGTTCTTTGGTATTTGTGGGCTTACTTGCCAGTACTTGCTGTGCTGTTGTTGTTGTTATGAGCGGCTTAATTCAATTCTACTCTGCACGAATTGTGTCCGTGTTCCATGTAAAAATACTCGATTCAATTACCTTTAAGAGTCTGTAATTGAAAATAAATTTACATGCGACGATGGTCGACAACATTTTGTAAGAGACCGAACAAAAAACAACAACAATAGTACATGCCTTAAATATTTATGGCTGAAAATTCAATATGCAGAGTTTTATACATATTTATAAGTATTTAACTCGTAGCATACACTTTGTTAAAGGGAAAAATGTTTGTGCTTTTGTGCTCTTAAAATGAAGAAATAAAATGTTAAATTTAATGTCGTCTCAAAAAACATATTTACCAGGAAGTGAGAGCAGATAAAGCCAAAAGTTTAAGGTTACCTTAAATGAAAGGAAACACAAGACTTTAAATCGAGATATCGGTCTATATGGCAGCTATATCCAAATCTAGACAGATCTGAGCCAAATTGAAGAAGAATGTCGAAGGGACTAATGCAACTCACTGTCCCAAATTTCAGCGAAATCGGATAATAAATGTGACTTTTATGGGCCTAAGACCCTAAATCGGCAGATCGGTCTATATGGCAGCTATATCCAAATCTGAACCGATATGGGCCAAATTGAAGAAGAATTTCGAGGGGTTTAACTTAGCTTCCTGTCCCCAATTTCGGCGACGTCGGACAGTAACTGCGCCTTTTATATGCCCAAAACCTTAAATCGAAAGATCGGCCTATATGACAGCTATATCCAAATCCGATCCAATCAGGGCGAAGTTGAAGAAAGATGTCGATGGGCCAAACACAACTCACTGTCCCAAATTTCAGAAAAATCGGATAATAAATGTGGCTTTTATGGGCCTAGGACCCTAAATCGGAGGATCGGTCTATATGTCAACTATAACTAACTCTGGACCGATCCGGGCCAAATTAACCAAGGATGTCGAAGGGCCCAACACAACTCACTGTCCCAAATTTCAGCAAAATCGGAAAATAAATGTGGCTTTTATGGGCTTAGGACCCTAAATAGGAGGATCGGCCTATATGGCAGCTATATCCAAATCTGGACCGATCTAGGCCAAATTGACGAAGGATGTCGAAGGGCCTAACACAACTCAAACTCCTAAATTTCAGCAAAATCTGATAATAAATGTGGCTTTTTATGGGCCTAAGACCCTAAATCGAAGGATCGGTCTATATGGCAGATACAATCAAATCTGGACCGATCCGGGCCAAATTAACCAAGGATGTCTTAGATTTGTATACCCTCCACCATAGGATGGGGTATACTAATTTCGTCATTCTGTTTGTAACACCTCGGAATACGCGTGTAGAACCCCATGTAGCATATAAATGTTCCTGATCCTCATGACATTTTAAGTCCAGCCATGTCCGTCCGTCTGTTCATCCGTCCGTCGAAATCACGCTAACTTTCGAAGGAGTAAAGCTAGGCACTTAAAATTTTGCACAAATAATTTTTATTAGTGTAGGTCGGTTGGGATTGTAAATGGGCCAAATCAGTCCATGGTTTGATATAGCTGCCACATAAACCGATCTTGGGTCTTGACTTCTTGAGCCTCTAGGGGGCAGAATTCTTATATGATTCATAATTCTTTATGAACCAGAATATCAGGCTATAGCTGCATAAAAGCCGATTTCCCGTATATTGTATATGGCAGTTATAACCAAATCTGGACCGATCTGAGCCAAATTGAAGAAAAATGTCGAAGGGCCTAACACAACTCAAAATAAATTGCATAGATCGCTCTTAAAGAATGCAAATGTAAAATTCAAGTTTCAAGCTCAATGATAAGGGGCCTCTTTTTTATAGCCGAGTCCGAACGGCATGCAGCACTGCCACACCTCTTATTTTACTTTAAGTAGCCGATACAGAAAATGTGTTCCTCTAGCTGAACGTATTAATAGTTTCCAAGTGCCTCGATCTTCTGCGCTTCTTCTCCAATCACTGAGACCAGTTTCAAGATGTCTCTCTCCATTTGGTCACTTCATGGCAGTTTTGGTCTTCCCCTTTTGCGTTTTCTTTTATGATCACCTTCAATAGACTTCTTTCCTTTAGCTTCTTCATCCATTCTGCCAACATGACCTAGCCAACGCAACCGTTGTATTTTGATCAGTTTAACTAAGCTATACCATGCAGCTCATACAGCTTGTGGTTCATATGACGCCTACATTCTCCATTAACGCAAACTGGTCCATATATTTTGCGAAGGATTTTTGTCTCAAACACTCCAAGTACTGTCACATCTGCTTTCGCAAGTACCCATGCTTCGGAGCCACACAAAAGCACGGTTAGTATCAGTGTCTTATATAGCGAAATTATAGTCCATTGAGAGGTGGCTTTGCTTCTCAACTATTTGCGCAGTCCAAAGTAGCATCTCTCATTATCTCAATTTATTACCAAACCCACTTTCATTCTCTTTCGATACTGTCAAAGGCTGCAATTACTTCTTTCGGTGATCGACCTATAATATCGATATGGCCGGCATAGGTAAGTAGCATATATTCCCTTGTGAGTACTCGTAGTGGTCCATGTCTACTCACACCTGTAGCTTGTATAATCTTCTCCAGCAGAATATTAAATAGATCACACTATCTGATCGTATCATTTATCAGATTTTTCTTTGTCTCTGAAGGATGATATGCCTGTGCCAAAGCCATTGGTGTGATGTTTAATTCATTGGTAGAATTTCTGGACTTCATTCTGGCTTCTGAAAATCTTCGGTCACACTCACGTCTTTCCATTTCCTTCTTCTTCCTGCGAAAAAGATGTTTCTCCTATCTCCTTTTCTCTCGATACATCTCTTCGCCTGGCGAGTTGCTACAGACTGTAATGTTGCCCTTTACGACGCATTTTTGGTTTCAGTAGCTTTTTGGCACTCCTGGTCGTACCATGAGCTTCTTGGGGAGGTTTTGGTACTCAATTATGGATGTTGTGGCTCCTTCCATGGTGTGGGCAATGGTTTGCCATTGCGTTACTATACAATCGGGACAGGCAGTATTTTCCACCAACAATTGGGTCAGACGAGTGGAGTATGCCTTTGCCACCTGTTATGTTTGCAGCTTTCCGATGTCCAGCTTCCGACCAGAGTCACATAGTACGTTTCTCGCCTCACTTAGACGAGTGCGAACCTTTGCTGCAACAAAGTAGTGATCCGAATCGATGTTCGCCCCTCAGTTCGTCGTACATCTAACACGATGGTTGAATGCCTTCTGTCTGTGTTTTAATCGGGCGAAAGCCATGTGGTCGTATGAATCTTTCTATCCTGGAATTTGGTGCTGCTAACTTTCATATTTTTTGCCACTGCTAAGTCTATTAGCCCCAATCCCTTATCGGAAGTTTCTTCGTGTAGGCTAAATTTTCAGACTATTGGGGCATATATTTATACCCTTCACCACCACTGTGGTACAGGGTATTATAGATTTGTGCATTTGTTTGCAACACTTAGAAGGAGAAGAGCTAGACCCATCGATAAGTATACGGATCGGCTTAGAATCACTTGCTGATTCGATTTAGCTATGTCCGTCTGTCTGTCTGTCCATGTATGCTTGTAATCAAGTTACAGATCGCAATTGTTGTCCGATTCTCACAAAATTTTGCATAAGTGTTTTTTTTTTGCTCCAAGGACGAATAGCGTTAGATTTTGAACAAAATCGGACCAGATTTAGATATAGCGCCCTTATATATAATTCATCCGATGTGCCCTTTTAATGCTGTAGAAGCCACAATTTTGGTGCGATCTCTACCAAATTTGGCACTAAGTGCTTTTTGTGATGTCCCAATAGGTGTGCAAAATCGGTTCAGATTTAGATATAGCTCCCATATATAACTTTCATACGATTTGACCTATTAAGGCTGCAGAAGCCACAATTTTGGTCCGATCTTTAGAAAATTTGGCACAAAGTGCTTTAAGTGACGTCTTAATATGTGTGCAAAATTTCATCATAATCTGGTCAGATTTACATATAGCTCCCATATATATATTTCAACCGATATGTTCTTTTAAAGCTGCAGCAGGCACAATTTTGGTCCAAACTTTACAAAATTTGGCGCGAAGTGCTTTTCGTGACTTTCCAATATGTGCGCAAAATTTCATCTAAATCGGTTCAGATTTAAATATAGCTCCCATATATAAATTTTATCCGATTTGACCTATTAAGGCTGTAGAAGGCATAGTTTTGGTCCGATCTTTACAAAATTTGACACGAAGTGCTTTTAGTGACGTCTTAATATGTGTGCAAAATGTCATCATAATCGGATCATATTTATACATAGCTCCCATATATATCTTTCGTCCGATATAGTCTTTTAACGCTGCAGCAGGCACAATTTGGGTCCGATATTTACAAAATTTAGCACGAAGTGCTTTTAGTGACATCTCAATATGTGTGCAAAATTTCATCATAATCGGATCAGATTTATATATAGTTCTCATATATATCTTTCATCCGATTAGTCTTTTAGGCTGCAGCAGGCACAATTTTGGTCGGATCTTTACAAAATTTGGCATGGAGCGTTTTATTCAACGTCCTCATGTGTGTGCAAAGTTTCATAAAAATCGGGCTAGATTTAGATATAAATCCCATATATATTTTTCATCTGATATGGCCTTTTAAGGCTGTGGAAGCCACTATTTCGGTCCGATCTTTACAAAATTTGGCATGGAGGGTTTTATTCAACGTCTTCATGTGTGTGCAAAATTTCATAAAAATCGGTCCAGATTTAGATATAGCTCCCATATATATTTTTCATCCGATATGGCCTTTTAAGGCTGTAGAAGCCACTATTTCGGTCCGATCTTTACAAAATTTGGCATGAAGGGTTTTATTGACATCCCAATACGTGTGCAAAATGTCATTAAAATCGAATCAGATTTAGATAAAACTCCAATATATAACTTTTATGCGTTTCGATTTTAAAGGCTGTAGAAGCCACAATTTTCGTACCATCGCAAGAAAATCGTAAAAGGTTCTATTTGATATTTCAATAAGTATGCAAAATTAAAGTCTTACTACATTTGGATGTAAGTGCCAAGTATTACCTATACTAGGTGGTGTAGTATTATATGGTCGGCTACGCCCGACTTTTGCCTTTCCTTACTGGTTTTCTTTTCTATTTTTTCATTCAAAACTCCCCAAACGAATTGAATATCATGGGCGAGACAGCGGTCATATTCTGTTTCTAGGCGCCAATAGAAAATATACTTGGTCTATGCGTCCTTATCTCCCATCGGGACATGGGTGCAAATAAGGTTGATGTTGAAGAATTTGGCCTTAATGCGGGTTGTGGTTAGCCTCTTATTCACCGGAGTAAACCTGGAGACTAGGTGTTTCGTAGTGAACCTGGAGACAAGATGTTTTACACGTATTATTTTGTTTTGACTTCTAACATCCATGGTAACTAAGTCCAAATCAATCAAAAACCATATTAGCTGATCTTCCGATTACCCTTCTACGGCCCCAAGAAGTTTTAGGCATCTTTTTTTTGGCCTAAATCGGTACGTCTGCTTATTTTTGGCAAAATACATGTTGGTGGGTTATCAAGATTCTTGGCCGAACTTTGCATGATTTTACTTGTTATTATTTCTTCAAAGGTTCGGTCCGGCCATAATGAAAACTACATCAATGACGACAGGTATTTTAGATTCGGCAGGACTAAGCACAAATCTTTTTTATTTGTTTCACAACAGTTTTGAAGTGGCTTACATAATAAGGTCTTTGTAGTGTTATTATCAACACCTATGTCAGTCAATTGATATCATTTGCACATCAAACAAAACAACAAAAACAGACCCTTCTCTCTTATTGCAATGTTTTATTTGTTTCCAATAAACTTTAATTAATTAAATGAAGTTGCATATTTAATTCTTTGGAATGGCATTCAATCGTCATGGTAATGTGAGAGAGAAAATTAATTTTAAACCGGCGTATTATAGAATTTACACCAACCATATAATTTAATGATGTTATACGAAACGGAACTTCGTTAAGAGATAACGAATGCAATTAAATTTACTCAACAAAAAAAACGGAAAATGATGAATTTAATTATAGCCAAATAAGGACTTTAAAGCAACCTCAGTAACAAAAAAAGTAAACAAATGTAATGAAATTAAATAAAAGGTCTCTTTGACTCCATTTAGAGGTTAGGATAAGGGTGGAGTGTTAAAAGGACTTTCTTAGACATATACTTGTTTTTGTTATTATTTGTATTATTTATTTATTTGAGTTTTTAGAAGTCATTCCTTAGAGACTATGATAAATATGTTACAATTTGTTTATATTGGATTGCCCAAAAAGTAATTGCGGATTTATCATATAGTAGGCGTTGACAAATTTTTTCACAGCTTGTGACTCTGTAATTGCATTCTTTCTTCTGTCAGTTATCAGCTGTTACTTTTAGCCTGCATTAGAAAAAAAGTGTAAAAAAATATATTTGTTTAAAGTTCATTCTAAGATTTATTAATGCAATGCATTTACTGTCTTTTAAAAAATCCGCAATTACTTTTTGGGCAACCCATACAAAGTAAATTTTTACGAGTAAAAGCAAGCTAAGTTTGTCCGGGCCGAATCTTACATACCCTCCACCATGGATCGCATTTGTCGAGTTCTTTTTCCCGATATTTCTTTTCATGCAAACAAAGGATTAAAGAAAAGAATTGCTATGCTATTGAAGATATATCAAATTATGGTCCGATTCGGACCATAATTGAGATGAATAGAAGAAGTCATTGTGTAAAATTTCAGCCAATTGTAATAAGAATTCCGCTCTTTAGGGGCTCGAGAACTAAAATAGATTAATATGGGAGCTTTATTAGGCTATAGACCGCTTCAGACCATATTTAACATGAATGTTAAAAGTCATTGGAGATGCTGTTATACAAAATTTCAGCCAAATCGGATAATAATTGCGCCCTCTAGAGGCTCAAAAAGTCAAGATCCCAGAAAGGTTTAAGCAAATTGCAAATTTTGCCCATGAACATTCCACTAAGGAACAGGGGCAAACTTCTCACATATTAATAAGAGCAGTTTATGCTCAATGATAAGGAGCCTCCTTATTATAGCCAAGTCCAAACGGCAAGCCGCAGTGAGACTCCTGCTTGGAGAGAAGTTTTACATGGCAAAGAACCTCACAAATGTTGCCAGCATTAGGAGGGGAAAACCAGCGCTGAAAATTTTTTCTGATGGTCTCGCCAGGATTCGAACCCAGGCATTCAGCGTCATAGGCAGACATGCTAACCTCAGGTTATGGACCGATTTGAACCATATTTGGCACCGTTGTTGGAAGTCATAACAAAACACGTCATGCAAAATTTCATCCGAATTGGATAAGAATTGCGTACTCTAGATGCTCCAGAAGTCAAAATCCCAGATCGGTTTGTATGACAGCTATATCAGGTTATGTACCAATTTCAACCATATTTAGAAAAGTTGTTGGAAATTACCTCATCCCAAATTTTAGCCAAATCGGATAAGTGTTACGCCCACTAGTGGCTCAAGAAGTCAAGATTCAAGATCGGTTTATATGGCAGCTATATCAGGTTCTGGACCGATTTCAATCATACTTAACACAGTTGTTGAAAGTCATAGCAAAACACTTCAGCCATATCCAATAAGAATTGCGCTCTCTAGGGGCTCCAGAAGTCAAGAACCCAGATCGGTTTATATGACACCTAAATCAGGTTAAGCACCGAAATCAACCATACTTAGCAAAGTTGTTTGAAGTCATAGCAAAACACCACGTTCAAATTTCAGCCAAATCCGATAAGAATAGCGCCCTCTAGGGGCTCCAGCAGTCAAGACACAGATCGGTTTATATGACAGCTATAACAGGTTATGGACCGTATCCATCATACTTAATACAGTTGTTGAAAGTCATAGCAAAACACTTGTTCATAAAAATATGAACACAATCTATACATTAGAATAATCTTAAGGTGGAGTAATAAAATATCTTAAGCATACTTTTCTTATCAAAATAGTTCAGGTCATTAGGATCATTTATCCCTACTCTTTCAATAGAGATTGTTTATCTCTTTACAGTTTATGGTTTCTTAATGCATATCTAATGTAGCCATAAAGTAAATGAGTTTACAAGCGATAATTGTTTAGGGTTTTCCTGCCGCGCATATGGAAGACGCTTAGGTAGTTTATGACCGGCTTATCACTTAAAAGGGACGCTGTAATTAGGTACTGTTGTTATTCGTCTAATAAGGAAGATAAGATTGTTCGCTTAGTGTAGTTTAAGAATTAGTTGGTAAGATAGTATATAAACAGGATTGAATGGCATAATAAATTAGATTTGAAGATACAACCAAACCGTACGGGTGTTTTCATTTCTCCTACTACAACATTGGTCCTTCGAGAGAAAGAGATCAGCGGCCGTAGAAAATATAGAAACAATATATTATAAATAAAACAGGAAAAGAAAAAGCCAAAAGGGCTGAACCAAGAATCATAAGAGCCAAGAATAAAGGCAACTACAAAACAAAAAAAAAATAAAAAAAAACAGCGCTAAAAAAAAAAAAAAAAAAAAAATATATCAAAAAAAAAACAAAACCAATTAATAACAGCTAAAAGGCAAATACTAAAAAAAAAAAAAAACAAATAATAAAAATGTCGGCAGATAGACATATTCTTTACAAAATTCAAAATAAAATCCTTAAGGAAATCATTGAGATTTCTGGAAAACTAAAGACGGAGAAGTTCAGAAAGGCTACATTGGAAAGTACGTCCAAGTCGCTAGAGAATAAAATGGAGGAAGCAAAGCTAAATAATTATAAATTAGAGCAACTTGGGCCGAATAGCGATGTCTACTTCAAGGACAACATCTGGGAGAGAATTGAGAGTTCCTATGAAAAATGCAAGGAACACATGCAACAAATTAGAGAGGAGCCCGAAAATGAGGAAACCGGAAGCGAAAAAGTGGAGCTTGCGCTACTGACAAATCCTACAACGACAACTGAGCACGAAAAGGGTGCAAGGAAAAAAGAGAACCAAGGAGCAGTAATGGAACAATTTCGGGCATTACAGGAAAACATGCTACTTCAATTTCAAACACAGCAGGAGCAACTGAAGAGACAGCAGGAGATATTTCAAAAGAAAATGGAGCAGATGCTACAAGAGCAATTATATGAGAAGAAGAGAGAAGTCACCCAGCAAGTAGAAGAGCGAGCAGCGTTGAAGGAATTGACCATAGCCACCCCACATACCAATAGTGAGAGAAAAAATGCAGTGCTGTCTCAATTCCGCAGAAGGATCATGAAGTTTTCCGATGCCATGGAAGCAGATATTTCTGGGGTCTCCATATATGCTCTAGAAAATATGAAGTCTATGTGGGAAAAACAATTCGACGACATCAAGCGGCTTCATTTGGAATTAACCACAGAACATGGAATGGAAGAAGTGGATGAAGAACTGGAAGACATAGAAGAAAAAATGAACACAAAAATACAAAATATAATTGTAAAGATGAGTGGCTTGAAAGAAGAATCACAGACTGTGGAATTAAAAAGGATAGAGATTCCATGCTTCAATGGAAATGTGGAGGATTGGAATTCCTTTCATGACCTGTTTAAGAAAATGGTAGATGGAAACTCTCAATTATCCGAAGTTCAAAAACTGTACTACCTAAAAACGAATTTAAGAGGAGATGCCTTCCGTTTAATTCAGCATCTGCAAGTCACAGACGCAAATTATAAAGCAGCATGGGAATTGCTGGAGAAGAGATATAATAATAAAAGAATTTTGTTCACGAAACTAGTGGACAAGATTCTGGATCACCCAAGTATAAACAGCCAAGTGGCGGTGGGTCTAAGAAAATTGCTAGACAGCGTGAATGAGAGTATTCATGCTTTAAAAGCAATGGATATTCCTTTAGACCATGCGGATCCAATTTTAGCCCGAATTATCATACGTAAACTCGATAAGGAGGGGCTTATTCAGTATGAGCAAAATGTAAAAAAATCTAAAGAGATTCAAAGACTGGCAGATGTGTTGGACTTTCTGGAACAGCAGTATCAAGCACTGGAGGCCTCAACAAGCAGAAAACAATTCGTACCAGGACTATTTAAGCCGCAGGATAGATCTGGAATGGCGGAAAAGAAGCAATGCCGATTCTGCAAGTTTAATGGGCATGATATTGTTGCTTGTAGGAAATTTGCGGCACAGTCATCGAACGAGAGATATAGTTGGGTAAAGACAGCGCAGTTATGCCTCAAATGTCTCAAACACGGGAAAGATAAGCGGTGTTTGAGTGATAGCAAATGTCAGAAGTGCGGATTGAGTCATAACACACTAATCCATTTGGAGAGAATCAGCAACACGAAGGCAATGACAACAAACTCAGCAACAAATGTTCTTCTGGCTACCGCCCAAGTTCGTGTAAAGTCTTTACATGGAGAATACGTAACATTAAGGGCTTTAATTGACCAAGGATCCCAAATAACATCGGTATCGGAAGACGCAGCGCAGCTACTACAACTACCAAAGACGAAGACGGAGGTGAAACTACGAGGTCTCGGAGAAACCATGGTGGGAATGGCAAAATCTAAAGTACTAATGGAAATAAGACCTAGATTTGTCAGCAACACTAAAATCAAAGTGGAAGCACTAGTCCTGCCGAAACTAGCATCAGCTCATCCAGATAATAGCTTCCAATACAATATTGGAAGATGGAAGAACATTAATCTGGCCGATCCAAACTTCAACAAATCTGAAAGAATCGATATGGTAATTGGGGCCGACCTTTTCCCACAAATATTGGAGGGAGGAGTTCGTCATGATGAAGCGATTGTGGCACAAAACACGAAGTTTGGCTGGATCCTGTCTGGAAAAATACTAATGAGGCCTGGAAAAGGTAGCGGAAGGTATGTTGCTACCACAACTATTGAGCGATTTTGGGAAATTGAGGAGATAGAAGACGAAGAAACGATCATGGAAGATGATTATTGCTTAAAACTCTATGAAGAAACAACACGAGTAGACCAATCAGGAAGATTCGTCGTCAGGTTACCGTTTGCTGAAGACAAGGTATTGGGAGAATCACATAAAAGAGCAATGGCAAGATTTTTAAATATGGAGAAAAGACTGGAAGAATGTACGGAGTTGAGAGAAGAATATGTAAGGACGATAGATGAGCTAATATCAATGGGGCACATGGTGAAGGTAGAGACGAAAAAACTAGCGAAGTATTATATGCCCCATCAAGCGGTTGTCCGAGAAACCAGTCTTACCACTAAAGTAAGGGTTGTGTTCGATGCGTCATCAAAAACATCGAATGGAAAGTCGCTGAACGATATCCTTCATACAGGTCCCAAACTACAAAAGGACATATTCGACATCATTACTAAGTGGAGATCGTGGAGATTCGTCATATCAGCCGATGTGGAAAAAATGTTCCGACAAATTAAAGTAGAAGAGGAAGACCAGGAATATCAGTATGTACTCTGGAGAAATAGTAGGTCCGAGCCGGTGCAACAATATAAGCTCACTACGGTCACATATGGCACGGCGTCAGCACCGTTTCTGGCCATAAGGACGCTTATAGAAATTGGTAAGAGATGTACAAATCAGGGCATTGGCAATAGAATAAAGGACGATTTCTATATGGACGATTTGCTAACAGGAGCAAATTCAAAGGAAGAGTGCCGGGATGTTCAAAAACTAATATCGAAAGAGCTAGAAACTTACGGTTTACATTTAAGAAAATGGATCGCAAATGCCCCTGAAGTTTTGTGTGCCGTAAGCAGAAGAGAAGAAAATGAAGTACTACAGATACGAGAAGATGAGTGTCTGAAAACATTAGGGTTACAGTGGAACCCAACCATGGATTGCTTCACATTCAACATGCAAATAGGCGGTGAAGATAGAGTAACTAAGAGATTGGCGTTGTCGAGTCTGGCAAAGATTTTTGATCCATTGGGTTGGCTGACCCCAGTAACGGTAACTGCCAAGCTATTCATTCAATATTTATGGAGGCAACAAATAGAATGGGACGTACCATTGGAGGAAAAATTGAGCGCTGATTGGAAGAGATTTGCGCAAAGTCTTCACTCGCTGAAAAGTTTGCAGATACCAAGATGGTTTCAAATAACACCATCTAGTGGAGCAGAGCTGCATGGATTTGCTGACGCGTCCGAAAAGGCATACGCAGCAGTAGTGTATCTGAAGGTTGAGTCTAAGATAATAATAGTGGCCGCAAAAAGCAAGGTAAATCCCATTAAAAATGCAAAGACTCTCCCAAAATTGGAATTATGTGCGGCACACCTCCTGGCGAAGCTACTTCAGAAGATCAAAAGGGTCTTGACATCAACCGCAAAAATGTATGCATGGAGTGATTCCATGATCACGTTAGCATGGATAAACAACTCAAAAAATAAAGACAAATTTATAAGAAATAGAGTCGTTGATATTTTGGAACGAATCCCTGAAGCGAAATGGGGATATGTTAAATCAAAAGAGAACCCAGCAGATTTGGGATCAAGAGGCGTTCCCCCCGAGACATTAATAACCACCAGGATATGGTGGGATGGGCCTGAATGGCTAGTGAAAGGTGAGCAAGAATGGCCCAAAATAAACGAGAAGTTAGCAGTGTCAGCAGCGACAAGAATTTCAGCGGAAGAGAATGGCGTGTATGAGAAAATTATGCAATTTTCGTCATTCAAGAAACAACAAAGGGTCATGGCATACATACTACGGTTTATTAAAGGATTGAGAGGAACGAAAGCAGAAATAGAGCATTTAACTGCGATCGAGCTAGAAGAGGCTGAAATGAGAATAATTAAACTGCACCAGGAATTAGAATGGCCAGCGGAAATAAAACAATTAAAAGTATCAGGAGCCGTGGATCACCGAAGCAAATTAGCTTTATTACACCCGCAGTTAGACAGTCTTGGAGTGATGAGAGTCGGAGGAAGACTTCATTATTCAACATTACCGTATAATCAAAAACATCCGATTATTATCCAGAAGTCAAGGTTAGCTGGAAACATCATCCGACATACCCATTTCGAAACACTGCATGGAGGAAATAGGGTGATGGAAAACATGATACGAAGGAAGTACTGGATTATCGGTGCAAAGAGCAGAATAAAGTTATGTATAAGATGCTGCCCAACATGTATACGCTATCGAGGTGAAGTAAGAAATCAACTGATGGGGGACCTTCCAGCATGCAGAGTCAATATAAGCCAGCCATTTCAACATTGTGGAATTGATTATGCGGGTCCGATTCAACTAAGATGCTCCAAAACTAGGGGAACGAAAGCCATGAAAGGCTATGTTGCTGTTTTTGTTTGTATGGTGACTAAAGCTATTCATTTGGAAGCAGTGAGCGAGCTTACTACGGATGCATTTCTAGCAGCTCTTAGACGATTCTTTGCTAGGAGAGGCAAATCAAGCGACATCTATTCGGATAACGGAACGAATTTCGTTGGGGCGTCAAAACAGCTTGAAAAAGATTATGTAGAAGCCATAAAAAATAACTTTAAAGTAGCGCCGATCTTGGAAAATGAACAAGTAAAATGGCATTTTATTCCCCCGGCAGCTCCTCACTTCGGAGGAATATGGGAAGCAGCTGTTAAGTCAATGAAGCATCACCTGAAAAGAATTATTGGAGACACGAAGTTAACATATGAAGAAGTGAGCACAGTGCTGTCTCAGATTGAAGCGGTTCTAAATTCAAGGCCTTTACACGAACTCAGTAGCAGCACGGAAGATGTCGACACAATAACACCAGGCCACTTCTTAATTGGGCGACCATTGTTAGAAGCTCCGGCGAAAAGCGATGAAGGAGACTTGGGATGCGTTAACCGGTGGAAATTAATACAACGAATAAAAAATCATTTTTGGAGAAAGTGGAAGGAAGAATATTTAACATCCTTGCAAAATCGAACAAAATGGAGAAAGAAAGAGCGGAATTTAGAGGTTGGACAAATGGTGATACTACGAAATGAGGATACTCACCCAGCTCGGTGGCCACTAGCAAAAGTCACAGAAGTACATACGGGCAAAGATGGAGTGGTAAGAGTGGTGACGGTTAAGACACAAAGTGGGGAATTGAAGAGACCGGTCCATAAGTTATGCCCGCTAGAGCACGAAGATGAAAGATTGGAGGAGAAGAATATGGAAAACTTGCAGCGGAAAAATGCGCAGTTAAGCACGACTAGGCGATTACCAAGTATACTGGGAAATCCCACAATGATGATGATTATGTTGGTAAACATTTGTATGTTGATGCCGACTAAAGCTACGTTTGTGCACGAGCTGAACAGTTCCACGGCAATGTACTTGGATCCGATATCACAGACCCATATGTCATCATCTTCATGGAATATGGTCATATATTTCGAAATGCGAAGTTATTTGGATGCTTTGGAGCTTGCAGCAAGATTACTGGACAAATCAAAAGAAATATGTCCGAGACTCCAAACATTTCAAGATCAGTGCTGGTCAGTTATAAGGAACATGGAATACAAAATAAGTAAAATAAAGGCGAATAATCGTTTATTCATGAAAGAAGATAGACGCCAGAAAAGAGGAGCTCCATTGAAGTTCGTAGGCTCTTTTCAACATTGGGTTTTCGGAGTGATGGACGACGAAGATCGCGTGGCAATGGAAAACAACGTGAGAAACCTATTAGCGAACCAGCATGATCTTAAAGAACTAGAAAGGAAGCAGACATCTGTAGTTGATGCTACGGTCAATCTGCTAAAGAGAACGACAGATGAAGTCAATTCGCACTTTACGGAAATGAAGTGCAAAATTGAGAACATAAGCGCCACAATGAACGAGAATTATTACGTTTATAGAGAATCAATTCGGTTCTTTATAATCACCAAAGAAATACACGAGAGTATCACAGAATGTGACGAGGCGCAGAAAGAGGTCATCGACGTATTGTTGGAAGTGAACAATGGTCACTTTCACCCCGTGCTCATGAGTCCCAGTCAACTGCAGTCTGAGATAATAAGAATACGTAATGCTCTACCAGAGAAGTATGTTTTACCCGGTAAAAGCACTGGTGCAGAACTGAAGGAGGTGTTGCATTTAATGAGAGGTCATGGGATGTTTGTAGGCACTCAGTTGGTAATCGACTTGAAAATACCTCTTTTCAATAGGCAGTCATCGCAACTATACAGAGTTATTCCGATACCGTTTGAACGAAATAATGTCGTCATGATAGCGAGGACAAAGGCACCGTATATAGTGTACAATTTCGA
Organism: Stomoxys calcitrans; assembly: GCF_963082655.1. Taxonomy (NCBI): domain Eukaryota; kingdom Metazoa; phylum Arthropoda; class Insecta; order Diptera; family Muscidae; genus Stomoxys; species Stomoxys calcitrans. The sequence goes on from NC_081553.1 coordinate 23,122,697, forward strand.
ATTGGATTCATTTCACTATCTAACGCAAGCCATGTTGAACGAGTGTAAAGGCACCTTGGATGATGAAATTGTTTGCGAAGAAAATTTTCCGTGGAGAGATGCGTCTACAAATGATTGCGAGTTAGCTCCTCTGAGGCCACACATAAACTTGAAGTGCACTTACGATGAAGTAGAAAACAGTCCATATTTTATACAGCTCAAACGCAAGGCAAACTGGTTATTCAAGATATTTGCTAACACAACAGCTCACGTGAAATGTTCGGACAAACAGCAAACCCTAATGGAGCTTCCACAGCAAGGTATTTTAGTCCTAGAGCCAGACTGTGCGGCAAGGATAGACCAAATCACATTGGTGGCGGTCCATCAGCAAAAGGATGAGATATCTTCCAAATTTCCCTCAGTTCTTTTGAAGGATGTGAGTCCGGCTGAAAGAGAAATCATAAAACCCCTTGGAAATGTACTGGTCAATCATCACGAAGAGATCAACCAACTGAAGAAGGTCGTGGACAATTTAAAGAAGGAAGGAATAAAATTAAGAGGCTTAGAGTTCCATCATTGGTCCGGTCATTTGGCATTTATTTTAGTTATAATAATATCAATAATTCTAATAATTCTATGCATAAGAGGAAAGATAAGGAAGAGGCGCATAGCTGCAATTCAGTTCCCAGGGGTGCCGACGGTCTAGAATGTTTATTTGCCGGCCGGGAGAATGTTCATAAAAATATGAACACAATCTATACATTAGAATAATCTTAAGGTGGAGTAATAAAATATCTTAAGCATACTTTTCTTATCAAAATAGTTCAGGTCATTAGGATCATTTATCCCTACTCTTTCAATAGAGATTGTTTATCTCTTTACAGTTTATGGTTTCTTAATGCATATCTAATGTAGCCATAAAGTAAATGAGTTTACAAGCGATAATTGTTTAGGGTTTTCCTGCCGCGCATATGGAAGACGCTTAGGTAGTTTATGACCGGCTTATCACTTAAAAGGGACGCTGTAATTAGGTACTGTTGTTATTCGTCTAATAAGGAAGATAAGATTGTTCGCTTAGTGTAGTTTAAGAATTAGTTGGTAAGATAGTATATAAACAGGATTGAATGGCATAATAAATTAGATTTGAAGATACAACCAAACCGTACGGGTGTTTTCATTTCTCCTACTACAACAACACTTCATGCAAAACTTTAGCCAAATCGGATCAGAATTGTGCCCTCTAGAGGCTCAAGAAGGCAAGACGCCACATCGGTTTATATGACAGCTATATCGGGTTATGAACCAATTTCAATCCCATTTAAAAAAGTTGTTGGAAGTAATAACAAACTACCTTCTCCCAAATTACAGCCAAATCCGATAAGAATTGCGCCCTCTAGAGTCTTAAGAATTCAAGACCCAAGATCGGTTTATATGACAGCTATATCAGGTTATGGACCGATTTCAATCATACTTCACACAATTGTTGAAAGTCATAGCAAAAAACACTTCATGCTAAACTTCAGCCAAATCGGATAAGAATTGCGCCTTCTGGTGGCTCCAGAAGTCAAGACCCACATCGGTTTATATGACAGCTATATCGGGTTATGAACCGATTTCAACCTTACTTAGCACAGTTATTAAAAGTCACAGCAAAACACATCGTGCAAAATTTCAGCCAAATCCGATAAGAAATGCGCCCTCTAGAGTCCCAAGAAGTCAAGACCCCAGATCGGTTTATATGACAGCTATATCAGAATATAGACCGATCTCAACCTGCTTAACACAGTTGTTGGAAGTCATAGCAAAACACATCATGCAACACTTCATTTAAGCCAAATCGGATAAGAATTGCGGCCTGTAGTGGCTCAAGAATTCAAGATCCAAGATCGGTTTATATGGCAGCTATATTATAACATGGAACGATATGGCCCATTTACAATCCCAACCGACATACAGTAATAAGAAGTAGTTGTACAAAATTTCAAGCGGTTAGCTTTACCCCTTCGAAAGTTAGCGTGCTATATAGTCGGCTCCGCCCGACTTTTGCCTTTCATTACTGGTTTGATTTTAGTTTTTTATACCCACAACCGTAGGATAGGGGGTATATTCATTTAGACATTCCGTTTGCAACACATCGGTATATCAATTTCCCACCCTACAACGTATTTAACCATGGCCGTATATATTTAACCATGGCCGTATGTCTTTCCGCCTGTCCGAACTTCCGTCTGTCCGTCCGACTGTTGTAATCACTCTACAGCCTTCAAAAATTGAGATATTGAGCTGAAATTTGGCACAGATACGTATTTTTGTTGCACGCTGGTCAAGTTCTGGAACGGACCAAATCGGACCATATTTGGATATAGCTACTATACAGACCGATCTGCCCATAAAGGGTCTAATACCCATAAATGCTCTACTTTTCGGATTTCGCTGAAATTTGAAACAGTGAGCAGCTTAAGGCTTCTCGACATCTAACCCAAATATGGTTCAGGTTGGTCAGATATAGGTGCCATATAGACCGATCTCCCGAAAAAGGGTCTGAATGGCTGAAGCCCATAAAAGCTTTATTTTTTAACCGATGTTGCTGAAATTTGAAACAGTGAATAGTTTTAGGCCTCCCACTATTCGACCTTAATTTGGTTCAGATCGGACTATATTTAGATACAGCTGCCATATAGACCGACATCTGACTTAAGTATAGTTTAGATCGGACTATATTTAGATATAGCTGTCCTATAGACCGATCTCCCGATAAATGGTCTGAAGCCCATAAAAGCCCTATTTATTATCCTATTTCGCTGAAATTTGAAACAGTCGGTAGTTTGAGGACTCCCGACATCGGCCCCAAATATGGATTCGATCGGGCTATATTTATATTTGCCATATGGACCGATCTCCCGATCCGATCTCTGGGTCTGAAGCCCATAAAAGCTTTATTTTTTAACCGATTTTGCTGAAATTTGACACAGTGAGTTTTTTTAAACCTCCCAACATAGGACTCAAATATGTTTAAGATCGGACTATATTTAGATATAGCTGCCATATAGATCGATCTCCCGATTAAAGGTCTGAAGCCCATAAAAGCTTTATGTATTACCCGATTTCGCTGAAATTTGAAAAAAAAATGAGTTGTTTTAAGCCTCCCGACATCTGACCTAAGTATAGTTCAGATCGGACTATATTTAGATATAGCTGCCATATAGTCCGATCTCCCGATAAAGGCTCTGAAGACCATAAAAGCTTTATTTTTTAACCGATTTTGCTGAAATTTGACAAAGTGAGTTGCTTTAAGCCTCCCAATATAGGACCCAAATATAGTTCAGATCGGACTATATTTAGATATAGCTGCCCTATAGACCGATCTCCCGATAAAGGGACTCAAGCCCGTAAAAGCCCTATTTATTATTCGATTTCGCTGAAATTTGAAACAGCCGGTAGTTTGAGGTCTCCCGACATCGACCTCAAATATGGTTTCGATCGGACTATATTTAGATATAGCTACCATATAGACCGATCTGCCGGTTAAGGGTCTGAAGCCCATAATAGCATTATTATACCCACCACCGAAGGATGGGGGTATATTCATTTTGTCATTCCGTTTGCAACACATCGAAATATCCATTTCCGACCCTATAAGGTATATATATTCTTGATCAGCGTAAAAATCTAAGACGATCAAGACATGTCCGTCCGTCTGTCCGTCTGTCCGTCTGTCTGTTGAAATTACGCTACAGTCTTCAAAAATAGAGTTATTGAGCTGAAATTTTGCACAGAGTCTTTTTTTGTCCATAAGCAGGTTAAGTTCGATGATGAGCTATATCGGACTATATCTTGATATAGTCCCCATATAGACCCATCGGCCGATTTAGGGTCTTTGGCCCATAAAATCCACATTTATTATCCAATTTTGCTGAAATTTAGGACAGTGCGCTGTCATAGGCCCTCCAACGTCCTCCGTCAATTTGGCTTTGATCGGTCTAGATTTGGATATAGCTGCCATATAGACCGCTCCTCAGATTTAGGGTCTTAGGCCTGTAAAAGCCACATTTATCATTCGATTTTGCTGAAATTTGGGAGAGTGAGTTGTCTTAGGTCCTTCGATATCCTCCATCAATATGGCTTAGATCGGTCCAGATTCGGATATAGCTGCCATATAGACCGATCCTCCGATTTGGGGTCTTATGCCCATAAAACACGCATTTATTGTCCGATGTTGCCTAAATTTGGGACAGTGAGTTATGTTAAGCCCCTTGACATACTTCTGCATTATCGCACAGATCGGTCCAGATTTGGATATAGCTGCCATATAGACCGATCTCTCGGTTTTAGGTTTTGGGGCCATAAAAAGCGCATTTATTGTCCGATGTTGCCGAAATTTGGGACATTGTGTTGTGATGGACCCTTCGACATCCTTCGTCAATTTGGCTCAGATCGGTTCACATTTGGATATAGCTGCCATATAGACCGATCCTCCGATTTGGGGTCTTATGCCCATAAAACACGCATTTATTGTCCGATGTTGCCGAAATTTGGGACAGTGAGTTATGTTAAGCCCCTTGACATACTTCTGCATTATCGCACAGATCGGTCCAGATTTGGATATAGCTGCCATATAGACCGATCTCTCGATTTTAGGTTTTGGGGCCATAAAAAGCGCATTTATTGTCCGATGTTGCCGAAATTGTGGACAAAGAGTTAAGTTAAGCCCCTCCACATATTTCTGCTATGGATCATAAGGTATGAATTTTGCAACGGATTTTGACGAAAGGTGGTTTACATATATACCCGAGGTGGTGGGTATCCAAAGTTCGGCCCGGCCGAACTTAACGCCTTTTTACTTATTTTTTATCCAATTTCACTGGATAAGTTCTACTACAAATTTATTAGACATCACTTTATTATGATCTTTAACTCTATACAAGACAGCTTACTCTCACTTTGGCAGTGATTCTGAACCAGATATGAGTTCGAACTTTTTAAGCAGCTTTTTAATCAAATTTCAGGGTATGGAATTTCTCCGACACGGCTTAATGTTTGATTTATTCCAATGTAGCCCCTTAAAGACTTACCTCTTAATATATGACTAATTTTTTAAGGGTTCTTTCTCTTTTTCCCCAAGGCCTTCATTTTAATACTCTTGTCTCCATTCAAATTCTATTACTAAAAATATATCCAGCTTTGGATTTTGAAATTTCGTTGTAACAAAAAAGTTATCTTGGTCTTACCCACAAACTAATAGCAAATTTCTCTTTTTTTTCTTTTTTGTTCAAATTATATTTAATTTAAATCTGGGCCAATTTTTGGGACATATTTCAAGTACAACAAGTCACAAAGTCCTTCCCATTTCTATGCTATGGCCCACTTGACACCATAATGTCCATTTTCATATTATATTGCAATTTCTTTTCGTTTTTCTAAAATATCTAATAATTCCACAAGCCTGCTTGGCCTGCACTCTCCTCCTCCCCCCAAATGTTCCATTTTTGCTTAACTTCATTTGAAACATTTTCCAAATTCTTGCCCATGCAACACAACTGACAACTAAGCAGTTGGACTGTTGATTTCAACCGGACATCCAGAGACAGTAGGAAAGAGAGAGACAGAGAGACAGAAAGAGAGAGAGCAAAGGCGGTCTTCTACAAATATACAATTTGGCTGTTTAAATATTTTACCAACGTCCATTTAACTGTGCGAAAAGTGAAACAAGTTTTAAAAATACTTTATTATTTTATCGCAATTTATATCTTTCCACACCAGCACATATCTGCTTTTCATACGAAGGCCCCAAAGGATAAAAACTCCACTTGTCTGAGAAGGCCAAAGAAGCATGGGAGTATAAGTGTTGGTGTGTGTGTGTGTATGGGAGTGTGTGCGTAACTTTTCGACATTTGACAGACGTAGAGCAAAACGCTTTTCTTTTTTTCATTCTGCTCGGCCTTAGTCTTCTTTCTCCAATTTCGTGTTCTAATGAACCCTTTTTTTTGCCTGACATTCGATAGAGACCCAAAAAAAATAAGAGAAACGATGAAATAATAAGACCAGAAAAGGAAAAACGAATTGAAATTGAAAAGAAATTCAAGAGGCCATAGCCATATCAAAGATGATGAACATCACCAGCCGACAAAATGGTAGGAGACAGCCAGCACCCCCTTTAAAAGAGGTCAAAAATTTTCTTTTATCTGCAGACATTGCTTCGGTACATGACTCTCGTTGGGTGAGTGTTTGAATGGGAATGTCTTCGCAGTTGTCAAATGCACAATTCCTTTTCAAAATTTATTGTATTCTTCACTGGGTACTGGCGGTCATGGTCCTCCTTGTCGTTGTGTGTGTGTGTGTGTCTGTGTGTGAAAAGGGACGATATTTCAAAATTCACTTTGGCCTTCTTCATAAATTTATTTGTTCGGTTTGTTCCTTATTAATTTTTAATGGTCCTGAGTTTAACATAAATTATCACATTAAATAACGATATTGGCGCAGAACAGTGGGCGAAATTGTACAAAAACAAAACAGAAAAAAAAATAAAGCAAAACAAGTAAAAATTAGAAACGAAAGGAAGCTAGAGCGCAGCTTACAAGTGGGCTATTTTTAGCCTGAAAGAGTTCCATTTTCTTTAGCAAACTTTCAATTCATCCTGGCTGAATAAGGTTTTCTATAGGAAACCTTCAATTCAGCCTGGCTGAATAAGGTTTTCTATAGGAAACCTTCAATTCAGCCTGGCTAAATAAGGTTTTCTATAGGAAACCTTCAATTCAGCCTGGCTGAATAAGGTTTTCTATAGGAAACCTTCAATTCAGCCTGGCTGAATAAGGTTTTCTATAGGAAACCTTCAATTCAGCCTGGCTGAATAAGGTTTTCTATAGGAAACCTTCAATTCAGCCTGGCTGAATGAGGTTTTCTATAGGAAACCTTCAATTCAGCCTGGCTGAATGAGGTTTTCTATAGGAAACCTTCAATTCAGCCTGGCTGAATGAGGTTTTCTATAGGAAACCTTCAATTCAGCCTGGCTGAATGAGGTTTTCTATAGGAAACCTTCAATTCAGCCTGGCTGAATGAGGTTTTCTATAGGAAACCTTCAATTCAGCCTGGCTGAATGAGGTTTTCTATAGGAAACCTTCAATTCAGCCTGGCTGAATAAGGTTTTCTATAGGAAACCTTCAATTCAGCCTGGCTGAATGAGGTTTTCTATAGGAAACCTTCAATTCAGCCTGGCTGAATGAGGTTTTCTATAGGAAACCTTCAATTCAGCCTGGCTGAATGAGGTTTTCTATAGGAAACCTTCAATTCAGCCTGGCTGAATGAGGTTTTCTATAGGAAACCTTCAATTCAGCCTGGCTGAATGAGGTTTTCTATAGGAAACCTTCAATTCAGCCTGGCTGAATGAGGTTTTCTATAGGAAACCTTCAATTCAGCCTGGCTGAATGAGGTTTTCTATAGGAAACCTTCAATTCAGCCTGGCTGAATGAGGTTTTCTATAGGAAACCTTCAATTCAGCCTGGCTGAATGAGGTTTTCTATAGGAAACCTTCAATTTTAATCAAGATTGGATCTCTTCAGGAACTTTTTTTACTACTATGGCCACGGTTTGGCCAACCTCTGTGTCTCTCAATGCAGTAAAGAAACTTTTTTATTTTATCTCCTTATCCCTCTCTTCCTCACTGTCCCTCATCCAACATGATTGGCGATTTTAGTAATATTAAGACCCAAATTTAAACAACTTTTGAGGTATTGCCTATTTAGTCAAACAAATGGAGAATGGTTGGTGTTGTTGTTGGTGTGTTCTCGTGGCAAATGCCATTACAATTTAAATACCATGATTCCATATTCAATTCATGGAAGGATCAATCGACTGACCCCAAAAACTTTCTCCTTCATCTGTGCTGCAGCATACAAGAACAACATCAACAACGGGAACAACAATACCATCACCAAAACATTGAATTACAATGAGTGAAATGAAATACAGAAGAGCTTTTGAAAGATTGCCAAGGTTGCTTTGTTGATTCATCGAATGAGGCTTTCGGTGGGTATACCTTCGGGGGCTTATGGCGGCATGTTGAACAGAGTCTTCTTTCAACAAAAGCCTTGTCGGGAAGCGATCTGACATTGACATTCTCGCTCACTTTTTGTTGCGGGCAAAGGTTGTTAGTGTGTGTTGAGGTAGTAATGTGGAAGCCTTTCATATACAATTCTAAAGTAAAAAAGGGAAAAGTTGGTGGGAGGGGGGTGTTTGTATGACCCAGAAAAAACAGTTGCCGTACTTTAGTCTTGCCTTCCCCTAATCCTCTGCAATGACAATGACAGTCACAGACAGACAGGCAGATAGACAGACAACTAAACAATGATAAGCCAAAATGAAATTCTGTAAAATCGATCCAATTGTTAGATTTCTACATTGGGCAAATTATTTCCGCTTAGCGCGGCACTATGCAAAATGGAGTTTAACAAGCATAGAACCCCAACCACCATTAAATGCTTTTAGCATGAATAAAAACTGCTAGGAAAGGGACTTTCCTTGTTAAGGCGTTTGAAATGTTGAGGCGTAAAAGGAAGCTGATATTGCAAGACAAAAAAAAAGCAGACCCATTTAGCAGCCGAAACCAAATAGTCATTCACTTAGACCGACAGTCATTCAAATTTGCTGTCTCAAATATGTCTATCTTTTGTCTGTTAAGACACTTAAGCAGACGGCTTTATATTGTCTAAGACCTTGTAAAGCCAATACATTTTAATTAGCAATGGGTTATAGCCACAAAAACGAAGTGAAAGTGTAGTAAGTGATGGAATGGCATGGGGAGGTCATGTAGCGACATTCACTTTAAAGGCTTCCAGCGAATTGAACTTTGGTTGTTTTTGACAAAACGGCAAAGGCACCCTTAATGCGACGTAAGTCAATGTTATTACTTTGAGTGTTCAGATTAAAGGCCAAATATCAGTTAAACGAAGGCAAACAATTTAAAATTTTGGGGCACACTGCCGCGATTTGCTTAAATTTTGGCAAATTTTGTGAAATAGAAAGGAGAGAGGTTTGAAAACAGCCACACTGAGTAAGAGTTTTCTTAGAGAATACCTTAGTCAGCCAGGCTGAATTGAAGGTTTCCTATAGAAAACCTTATTCAGCCAGGCTGAATTGAAGGTTTCCTATAGAAAACCTTATTCAGCCAGGCTTTATTGAAGGTTTCCTATAGAAAACCTTATTCAGCCAGGCTGAATTGAAGGTTTCCGATGGAAAACCTTATTCAGCCAGGCTGAATTGAAGGTTTCTTATAGAAAACCTTATTCAGCCAGGCTGAATTGAAGGTTTCCTATAGAAAACCTTATTCAGCCAGGCTGAATTGAAGGTTTCCCATAGAATACCTTATTCAGCCAGGCTGAATTGAAGGTTTCCTATAGAAAACCTTATTCAGCGAGACTGAATTGTGAAATTTTGATTGTTGACTGTTTGAATGAAAAACATTTTGAGACCACTGCATCACGATTTGTTATCTTTATCTCACTTTGATACATAGACCTTGTTACAAATATTTTAATATTATTTATCCCTCTTCATGCAGAATATAATAAATCTTCATATTTATGAGTATTTTCATCTTTTAAGTCACCTCAAATACAAAATATCAAATCAACTAAATATAATCACATATCCTGCGATAACCATCCAACTGTCAAGCATATTTAAACATTCCTTGAAGGCTACTTAGCATGTTCCACCAATACTGCTTTAGCAATGCTGTCCAAGTAATGGTTACCCATTTCTCAACGCTCTATACCCATTTATATAAAATATACAGATAACGACAATGTATTGCCTTTGATATTGGAAAATGTCATCACCATGAATCCGCCATCATCAAATATGAGGCCATTGACTAACAGCAGCAGCACATTGGCATTAATGTCAACCCAATCATTTATGTCTAGATTAGAATAACATCAAAATTGGGAACATTTTGAATAGACAAAGAGTCCACAGGCGCCCTCACCTACTCCCACTCTGGCTCCAACTGATTGAATAAATTTTCCAGGCACTAACACAAATAGGCTAGATTTGTTCATTCATTCGCTTTGGCTTAACAAACCTCCGGATAGAATCTAGACATTGCAATTGATCAACAATTCAGCCAAAGGGTGACACATCGAAAGGGGGAAAGGAATTCGCGTATGTGTTTGTTTAACCCAGCGTTGTTTGCTGCAGTGTTACCACTGAGTTACAGATGGAGGTAAGAATGGGATTGCAAATGGAAAAGTTTCAGCAAAATTTAGTTTTAAGGAGATTTCCTTAAAAAATGCACTAAAATATCCCCAAAAATTTGTCTTGGGAGAAAGTTTTAACAAAAATTTTTTTAGAGAAAATCTCATCTTTAAATATTGTAATATTGGCAACCCTATTGCCTTTCCATTTCTGGCATTATTGATTTGAAATTTTATCAAGCATTTTCTCTGTCTTTTGGTGTATGTGTATTTGTTGTTGTATTTGGAGAAAATTTATGCTGCAAATAAGCAAAACGAAGTTCCCATAACCATGCTCATACATTGAGCGTCGTTGTAGAAGGAACATCAATCAAAATCAAAGGCAAAGGCACTTTTGACATTAATTTATTCAAAAGGACTCCAAAGTACTAATACTCAGTCAAATACAGACAAACAACATAAATACATGCACTCATACGCACGCAGGCACCCACATACTACTCCACATGTGTACGCAACTAATGTTGGTAGCTCACATCTCTTACCCACACAAAGCCACACACACTCACACACAACATGATACTTACGAATAGCATAGACATAGACATTGACATAGCCATAGATATATGGATAGACACATGGGGAATCTATCCACTTAGGGCAAGCAAATGCCCCGAAACGAGGCACTGTACAACAAACGCATGAATGTCTAGAGTATGTATGTATGTGTGTACTATGTAGTATGTGTTAGTTTGATTTGCTTCTAAGTTCCTACGTAGAGTCAAACATCTAGAATAAGAGTCATAATGTGTGTGTGTGTGACTGCAGGAGGGTAACTGAAGCGAGTGAAGTGAAAACCCCATAAAATTTGAATATTCCCATTTGCATATGAATTAATGAGTGATGGTGAGTGTGTAGACAAAAACAAACATGGAAAAACTCTTTGTTTTTCCACATTTTTCGTACTGTTTTTTTTTTTGCCTTGTTTACTGGGTTACTCTAACTGCTTGCCAAAGTGAACGACGAACGCTATATGGCACAGTAGGTATAGGAAATTCATATCACAGAGAGAAATTTAAATAAATTTGCTTACAGACCAAAAAAATAGAAAAATTTTAACTAATTTGCAGGGAAGTATAATTCAAACAAGTAAGAGCGTGATAAGTTCGCTTGGGCCGAATCTTATATACCCTCCACCATGGATCGCATTTGTCGAGTTCTTTGAGCGGTATCTCTCTTTAGGCAAACCAAGAATAGTGAGTTCGAATTGTTATGCTAAGTCGAAAGAATGATCCCCCTAGTGGATCAAGAAGTCAAAATCCAAGATGGATTTATATAACAGCTATATCAGGTTATGGACTGATTTGAACCATATTTAGTGTAGTTATTGGAAGTCAAAACAAAATGCTTCATGCAAAATTTCAGCCAAATCAAAATTTCGAAAATTCTTAAATTGCGCCCTCTAGAGGCCTGTGAAGTCAAGATCCCAGATCGGTTTACATGGCAGCTATATCAGGTTATGTACCAATTTAAACCATACTAAGCACAGTTGTTGGAAGTCATAACAGAACATCTCGTGCAAATTTCAGAAAAATCGGATGAGAATTGCGCCCTCTAGAAGCTCAAGAAGTCAAGACCCAAGATTGGTTTATATGGCAGCTATATCAGGTTATGTACCGATTTAAACCATACCAAGCACAGTTGTTGGAAGTCATAACAGAACATTTCGTGAAAAATTTCAGCAAAATCGGATGAGAATTGCGCCCTCTAGAAGCTCAAGAAGTCAAGACCCAAGATTGGATTATATGGCAGGTATATCAGGTTATGGACGGATTTGAACCATACTTAGCACAATTGTTGAAAGTGGTACCAAAACACCAAGTGGAAAATTTCAGCCCCAAGGACCGAGCAGGATCAAACTTCTCCCAAATCAATGAGCGCTTTCCGATTCAAGTTTAAACTCAATGATAAGGGACCTTTTTTATACCCAAATCCGAACGACATGCTACATTGAGACATCTCATTGGGGAGAATTTTCATGACCATGCATGGCTTGGTACCTCGCAAATTTCGCCAGCATTAAGAGGGGATAACCACCGCTTTAAATTTTTATACCCACCACCGAAGGATGGGGGTATATTCATTTTGTCATTCCGTTTGCAACACATCGAAATATCCATTTCCGACCCTATAAAGTATATATATTCTTGATCAGCGTAAAAATCTAAGACGATCTAGACATGTCCGTCCGTCTGTCCGTCTGTCGGTTGAAATCACGCTACAGCCTTTAAAAATTGAGATATTGAGCTGAAACTTTGCACAGATTCTTTTTTTGTCCATAAGCACGTTAAGTTCGAAGATGGGCTACATCGGACCATATCTTGATATAGCCCCCATATAGACCGATCGGCCGATTTAGGGTCTTAGGACCATAGAAGCCACATTTATTATCCGATTTTGCTGAAATTTGGGACAGTGAGTTGTATTAGGCCTTTCGACATCCTCCGTAAATTTGGCTCAGATCGGTCTAGATTTGGATATAGCTGCCTTATAGACCGATCCTCCGATTTAGGGTCTTAGGCCCATAAAAGCCACATTTATTATTAGATTTTGCTGAAATTTGGGACAGTGAGTTGTGCTAGGCCCTTCGATATTCTCCGTCAATTTGGCTCAGATCGGTCTAGATTTGGATATAGCTGCCATATAGACCGATCCTCCGATTTTGGGTCTTAGGCCCATAAAAGCCACATTTATTATCCGATTTTGCTGAAATTTGGGACAGTAAGTTGTGTTAGCCCATTCGACATCCTCCGTCAATATAGCTCAGATCGGTTCAGATTTGGATATAGCTGCCATATAGACCGATCCTCAAATTTAGGGTCTTAGGCCCATAAAAGCCACATTTATTGGCCGATTTTGCTATGATTTGAGACAGTGAATTGTGTTAGGCCCTACAACGTCCTTCGTTAATTTGGCTCAGATCGGTTCACATTTGAATATAGCTGCCATATAGACCGATCTTCCGATTTAGGGTTATATGCCCATAAAATCTGCATTTATTATCCGATTTTGCTGAAATTTGGGACAGTGAGTTGTCTTAGGTCCTTCGACATTCTCCGTCAATATGGCTTAGATCGGTCCAGATTTGGATATAGCTGCTATATAGACCGATCCTCCGATTTGGGGTCTTAGGCCCATAAAAGGCGCATTTATTGTCCGATGTCGCTGAAATTTGGGACAGTGAGCTAAGCTAAGCGCCTTGACATACTTCTGTATTATCGCACAGATCGGTCCAGATTTGGATATAGCTGCCATATAGACCGATCTCTCGGTTTTAGGTTTTGGGGCCATAAAAAGCCCATTTATTGTCCGATGTTGCCGAAATTGTGGACAAGGGTTAAGTTAAGCCCCTCCACATATTTTTGCTATGGGACATAAGGTATGAGTTTTGCACCGGATTTTGACGAAAGGTGGTTTACATATATACCCGAGGTGGTGGGTATCCAAAGTTCGGCCCGGCCGAACTTAACGCCTTTTTACTTGTTTTCATTGTTCTCGCCAGTATTCGAAAGTAGGCGTTTAGCGTCATAGGCGGACATGGGCTACAGCGGCACTAATTCGATATCCTCATTCAAGGGGAAGTATCCCCACCCTAAAAAGACATTAGAGAGTTAAAGAAGGCGCAGCGGAGCGAAACCGGTTGGGCTAGTAGAGTGTAAACATAAATGCAATTTTTAGAGAACTAACACTTAGAATGAATTGTGCTTTTTTCCATAGAATTTTGTTTATCAATACCGCTTTCCTTGGTTTCACTGTACCTTCTTCTTAGCCTTCCACTAAGACCTCCCAGCTAACACAGAGAATTGACTATAACAACGACACTTTTCAATAAATATGACTCGAATCGCACAATGTAAGTGTAGCTGAGTATAGGCACTTATGCTAGAAACGCATATGGGTTGATATAGGTATGCCTTAATGTGAGTGGGCCCAGGCTGAGCTGTGATGATCCTGTGAACGTCAGTTTTGGGAAATTTTAAGGATTACCCATGGCAAGGCTTTGGCTTGATGTGAGTTCCAAAAGAAACAATGGCAACAACAGGCAATACCATCACAAAAATGGCACATTTAGTCTTAATGCCGGAAAAAGCGGATATAGATTTGCACAACGACTGACAGACAGACAAATGCACCATGCCATTGTTGTGGAGACAAAACTAAAACCAAAAAGAAGAGTAGCTATAGAGGTCTTTGAGATATATACAGAGAATAAGGATAATGTTTAGCCATTGTCATTGGAAAAAGTATTGTAGCAAGGCCTACTCAAAATTGCTTTTAAACACAAACGCACAGCACATAATGACATTGGCCACAGTTTACTCATACTCTTAGGGAGCAATGCGAAAATGCCAATGTCACTAGACAGACGACACCCATTTAGAAATTCATTTACTAGGATTTTAAAGGAAATCCCAGATTTTGTGTGTGTGTGACATTAAGTAAGTGTGTTAGAGTATGTGTGTGTGTGTGTATTGGTTAGTTGGTCTCCCAAAAGCCCATGGAAGAATGCAGACTGGAAAACAGCAAATGATCATAATATGAGAACATTAAAAGCTTTAAACAAACTACCAACCACAACTCATTCTCTTATGCTCTTAAGCATAATTTCCTATGTATTCGCATGAGTGTATGAGAGTATGCATAGGGCTTTGTGTTTATGTGTGTTGTTGTTATACTAGCGAAGACCACACATACTTATACTTAGAGACTCACAGTTACAGTTACTTTAATGCCTTATAAAATGGCTGAAGTTTACAGGTCACAGACATGAATTTGTATAAATCTAAGCAGTAGTGGTGGTGTGACATAAATATGTGCAAGAAAAAAAAAGCGTTATAAAAATAAACAAATCCCTAAACTAATTAGCCATGAAATGGCGGCATATTTCGAGGAGAAATCCTTTAAAATGCTGAAAAATTGCTGTTTTACCTTTATAGAGTTAACAAAATTGGGCATATAAAGATTTAATAT
Organism: Stomoxys calcitrans; assembly: GCF_963082655.1. Lineage (NCBI taxonomy): Eukaryota > Metazoa > Arthropoda > Insecta > Diptera > Muscidae > Stomoxys > Stomoxys calcitrans. Next base: position 23,137,897 of record NC_081553.1, read on the forward strand.
AGGCAGAGCTGTCCAAAAATCCACAACACCAGTTCTGGAACGAAGTTTTCAGTTCTTTTAAAACCGAATGCAGTCAAAGATAACCAGGGGTTCATTTGAACTTGGAGCTGCGACTCAAGGTCATAGTGTTTGACTACCTTTGAAGAAAGAAACAGTGCCAGCATTCATGACGGACTGTGAAAATTTTAACAAGAAGATTAGTTCGACGGGACCCAACTTTGGATGCCCACCACCTCAGGTATATATAATAACCACATTTCGAGCAAATCTGGTGAAAATTCTTTATTTATGAGCCCGTAGCAGCTTTATCAATCTGGGACAAACACTTCACTGATGTCCAAAATCTAACGCACTTCACAAAATTCAGCTAAATGGAGCATTAATTCAGATATTTATGGGTGAAAAATCGTTTACCGGAAGATTCGGTATATATGACAGCCATATCCAAAAATGATACGATCAGCAGGTTGAGGGGGGTCTTATACAACTCACCGTTATAAGTTTCAGCTTGGATGACGAAGGTTCCAATACTGCTCACAGTGCCCAAAAAAACACCATATTGGGTAATATATGCTGCTTCTATTAGCCTTTTATCATACATCGGTCTATATGGGGACTGAATAAGGCTTCCATGGGCCCTAGACCTTAAATCTAGTCTATATGGAGACTTTATAAGATATTATTCGATCTGTACCATACTCAATACAGATGCCAAATTTCAGTGCAATCGGGTTATAAATGCGTTTCTATGAGCCATTGAGCTTACATCGAGAGATCGGTCTATATAGGGGGCTTTATCAAGATATCATCCGATATAGCTCGTTTTCAAACTTATCCTGCCTATGGAGAAATAAGTTAGAGCATGCTAAGTTCGGCAAGGGACGAATATTATATAACCTCCACCATGAATCGCATTTGTCAAGTTCTTTGATTGACTTTTTCCATATCTTATATATTGGGTTGCCCAAAAAGTAATTGCGGATTTTTTAAAAGAAAGTAAATGCATTTTTAATAAAACTTAGAATGAACTTTAATCAAATTTACTTTTTTACACTTTTTTTCTAAAGCAAGCTAAAGGTAACAGCTGATAACTGACAGAAGAAAGAATGCAATTACAGAGTCACAAGCTGTGAAAAAATTTGTCAACGCCGACTATATGAAAAATCCGCAATTACTTTTTGGGCAACCATATAAACCAAGTAAAATCGTGCTATGTTCGGCCGGGCCGAATCTTATATACCCTCCACCATGGATGGCATTTGTCGAGCTCTTTCCACAGTATTTCTTTTTAGGCAAACAAAGGATAAACGTAAAGCTATGAATCATTTCGGACCATAATTGAATTGAATATTGGAGACCATAGTAGAAGTCATTGTGTTAAATTTCAACCAAATCTACTACGAATGGTGCGCTTTAGGAGCTGAGGAAGTAAAATAGGGAGATCGGCTTTTAGGGGAGCTGTATTAGGCCATAAACTGATTCATACAATATTCGACACGTATGTTAAAGGTCATGAGAGAAGCCATTGTACAAAATTTCAGCCAAATCGGATAATACTTGCACCCTTTAGAGGCTCAAGAAGTCAAGATCCCATATAGGTTTATATGACAGCTATACCAGGATATGGGCCGATTGGAACCATACTTAGCACAGTTTTTGAGTGCCATAACAAAACACCTCATGCAAAATTTCAGCTAAATCGAATAATAATTGCGCCCCCCTAGAGGCTCAAGAAGTCAAGACCCCAGATCGGTTTATATGGCAGCTATATCAGGTAATGGACCGATTTCAACCGATTCTTAGCACAGTTGTTGAAACTCATAACAAAGCACCTCATGCAAAATTTCAGCCAAATCGGATAATAATTACGCCCTCTAGTGGCTCAAGAAGTCAAGACCCCAGATTGGTTTATATGGCAGTTATACCAGGATATGAACCGATTTAAACCATACTTAACCCATCAATTGAAAGTCATTGCAAAACACCTCATGCAAAATTTCAGCCAAATCGGATAATAATTGTGCCCTCTAGTGGCTCAAGAAGACAAGACCCCAGATCGCTGTATATGGCAGCTATATAAGGTAATGGACCGATTTGAACCATACTTAGCACAGTTGTTGAAAGTCCTAACAAAATTGCGCCCTCCAGCCACTGGAGGGTGGCTAAAGGAGTCTAATCGGGAGATCGATTTATATAACGGCTATATCAGATCATGGACTGATTGCGACCATACTTGATACAGTTGTTGGAAATCATTCCTCAAAGATATGTGCAAAATTTCAGTCAAATCGGATAAGAATTGCGCCCTCTAGAAGCTTAAGAAGTCAAATCGGGAGATCGGTCTATATCTAAATCTGAACCGATATGGCCAATTTGCAGTCCCCAAAGACCTACAACAATATTAAGTATCTGTGCTAAATTTCAAGCAGGTAGCTTTACGCGTTCGACCTCTATCGTGATTTCGACAGACGGACGGACATGGCTAGATCGACTGAGAACGGCGAGACGAATATTTCGAGGTGTTACAAACGGAATGGCTAGATTAGTACATCCCCATCCTATGGTGGTGAGTATAAAAATACCAGCTGACACGGGACCGCTCCGCTGCGCCTTCTTTTACTTAGTATGAAACAAAAGTTTCCTTGGAATATCTATTTTCGACAATTAATTATGTTAGTGTGTTCTATAAGGAACACACTAACATACAAACAAACAAACCTACAAACAAACACAAATTGATTTTTATATAAAGGAAGATAGGGTCGGAAAAAGATATTTCGATGTGTTGCAAACGGAATGACAAAATTAATACTCCCTTATCCTTCGGTGGTGGGTATAAAATTATTATCTGTTTAAAGTTTCAGTTGATTATCTCCAAATTTAAAGACAGTAGAGTGATTTCAATAGACGGATGGACGGACAGACAGACGGACACAGCTAGATCGTGCTAAACCACCAGGACTATTTCTGCTTCAAAGGATCTTAAATGGAAAATTCGATGTGTTACAAATGAAACTACAAAAAGAGTATACCCCCACACTTTGTGGGTTGAGTGATGCATGATTGGTGAATATAATGCATTTTAGCCAAAATACTTGTACTGGTATCGTTCAGATGGTTTTGACCACTAATAGCCTTAAAATATATAAGGTCAGTGCATAAAATGGAAATTTCTTAATGTTTAGTTTCTATGGATATTTTGCATGTTTCTATAGAAATATGTGTTTATTGTTGTAGCCATGAACTCGATAGGTTTATCTTAAATATTAAACCAAAATATATTAAAGTGCTAAATGTAAGTGTAAGTGTACGTGTGTGTGTGTGCGTATGTTTAGTTTAAAAATATGAACACACAACACATACGATTACATAGAAGTACACAAACATGTAATTGTGACCACTTGATTGTGTGTATTTGATTACATATTCAATATGGAAATGTAGTGGTAGGCATTTCCAAAAACACACAAACACACACACACATGGAAAGAAAGACAAAGTGTATCATCATCATATAAACAAGCATGTTCATTTATGCCCCTTTTGTTTGTGCGGGAGGCAGGGAAACAAGGGATTGTGTGTGAGTGTGCATTAGATTCTGATATTTATTTGTTTGTTTGTGTTCAACTCCATTTGTAATAGTTGGCCTATAAACACTCATGGACGCAACCACACAAAGACAGAGAGACAGACATACAGAAAATTTACATGGCTACCCACTTAAATTATTATAAATGTTGTTGTTGTTGTACTACATCATTACATAAATTAAGGCAGTCGACTGACGACTGCCTTCAGCCAACGGCCAACTGCTGCCGTTGCTATTGCCGTTGCTGTTGCTGTTGCCCTCCATTAAGAATCATGGTTTAGATTTGCGGTTTTTAATAAATGTTTAATTTATTTGATTTTCCAATGACTTGTTTTACATTTTTATTAATATTCATTCGTTCGTTTATACTTTGATTCATTTATTTAAATATGCATACTACATACAAATATAGGTTCGTACATTCATTCATGCCTTTGCCTTGGCTCCGCTCAAAGCATTTCAATTCTGTGAAGTACCATAAAGGAAGACTTTTGCATTCCCTAGGCCCTTTTTGTAGTAATTTTACCTCCTTCACCCTCTCTCCCTCTCGCTCTTTTCTCTTTGCTGCTATGCGGTCTGGCCTAATGTATTATTTGGGATAAGTAATTCATTTGTGGCTGATTTTAGTTTTGCCATGTTCTTGTTCATGCTCTTGCCCCGACTTTTTGTGTCCCTTATGCAATATTTTCAACATGAAATAGGTGGAACCCTTTTTGTTGCACTCAGGGACATTTTGCCAAAATAAAGTACTTCTAACTAAAGACTTAAGGCCATAGATGAAAGAAAATAGAGTAATGTGTGGGTGGGTATGGGTGTTTGTTTGGTTGTGTTGAGCATGTACATACATAATTCCTTAAATGTTTAATATCTCAAAATGATTTGGGTTAAGAGTGGGTGCTTTATTTAAAATGGAAATTTTATTTTCACCAATGCATGAGTTATTCAAATGGCAATGTATAACCACTTAATGTCCTTAAGCTTACATAAGACCATTCACATGCATGTGCTTGGAGAGTTACCTATAATTGGAAACCCATTGAGCAGTATGATACATTTTCTAAGAATCTCAAATGTTAGGACTCTTAGGTAGATATAAGAAACAGCTCGTTAAGTTCAACGTGGTCGTATCTTAAATACCCTCATTAGACTGTCCCACGTTAAAAAGGAGAACATTTTGTTTACAAATAGAGAAACGCATGCCCTCCACTTTTAATACCCACCCCGAAGGACAGGGTTATGGTCATCTTATCATTTTGGTTCGTCTTGACATTCTATGTTAGCTTAGGTAGGCGGAGAATGATGCAAATACTTCAATAGTCTAGACATCCATGTGGACCAGATTAAGGCCCTTTATGATTCCTCATCTTCCCTCTACTCTTTCCGATGAATTCACAAAGACATCTGCCAGATAATGTACCTCTAGTGCTAAGTATATATATTCTTGATCAGAGTAAAAATCTAAGACCATTTAGACATGTCCGTCCGTCTGTCTGTTGAAATCACGCTACAGTCTTCAAAAATAAAGATATTGACCTGAAACTTTGCACAGATTCTTTTCTTGTCCATAAGCAGGTTAAGTTCGAAGATGGGTTATATCGGACTTTATCTTGATATAGCCCCCATGTAGACCGATCCGCCGATTTAGGGTCTTATGCCCATAAAAGCCACATTTATTATTCGATTTTACTGAAATTGAAGACAGTGAGTTGTGTTAGGCCCCTCGACATCTTCCATTAATTTGGTCCAGATAGGTCAAGATTTGGATATCGCTGCCATATAGACCGATCCTCCGATTTAGGGTCTTAGGCCCATAAAAGGCACTTTTATTATCCGATTTTACTGAAATTTAGGACAGTGAGTTATATTTGGCCCTTCGACATCCTTCGTCAATTTGGCCCAGATCGGTCTAGATTTAGATATAGCTGGCATATAGACCGATCCGCCGATTTAGAGTCTTAGGCCCATAAAAGCCACATTTATTATTCGATTTTGGTCAAATTTGGAACATTGAGTTGCGTTAGGCCCCTGGACATCCCTCTTCAATTTGGCCCAGATCGGTCCAGATTTGGATATAGCTGCCATATAGACCGATCCCCCGATTTAGGGTCTTAGGCCCATAAAAGCCACATTTATTATCCGATTTTGCTGAAATTTGGGACAGTGAGTTGTGTTAGGCCCTTCGACATTCTTCGTCAATTTGGCCTAGATCGGTCCAGATTTGGATATAGCTGCCATATAGACCGATCCTCCGATTTAGGGTCTTAGGCGCTTAGAGGCGCATTAGATGCGCATTAGAGGCGCATTTATTGTCCGATGTCGCCGAAATTTGGGACTAATTTAGGTTAAGCCCCTTGACATACTTCTGCATTATGGTGATAGATCGGTGCAGATTTGGATATAGCTGCCATATAGACCGATCTCTAGGTTTTAGGATTTGGGCCATAAAAGGCGCATTTATTGTCCCATGTCGCCGCAATTTGAGACAGTGAGTTGTGTTAGGCCATATCAGTCCAGATTTGGATATAGCTGCCATATAGACAGACCTCTCGATTTAAAGTTTTGGGTCCCTAAAAGGCGCATTTATTGTCCGATGTAGCCGAAATTTGGGACAGAGAGTTAAGTTAAGCCCTCCAGATATTTCTGCAATTTGGTATAGATCGATCAAGATTTGCATATAGCTGCCATATAGACCGATGTCTCGATGTAAAGTCTTGGCCCCAAAACGGGCTCATTTACTATCGGATTTAACTGAGATTTGACACATTGACTTATGTTAGGCTCTTCGACATTATTCGCCATTTCAATGAAAACAGCTGCTTTCAGATGTTTTCAGTGAAATCAGATGTTTTCAGTGAATTGGAGAAAAAAATTTTGTGGCTTAGACCGTTATTTTTTAATTGGAAAAGATAGAGTTATGCGATAAGGTCGACAATTTTCAATTACATTTTATTTATATAAAAATTTTTAAGATTCAATTAAAGAAATGATTGAATCAAATAATTTTTTCATTGCAATTTTCAATCATGATCGTAATTGAAGAAAAGTTCAGATTCGATTAAAAATTATCGAATTAATTAATTTTTCAACTGAAAATGGCCTAAATTCCAATCACAATGATAAGTGAACAAAAAAACGGATTCAACTAAGAAAAGATTGATTCAATTAATTTTTTAATTGCAAATTGCTTAAATTTCAATCGCGAACATTATTAAAAAAAACGGATTCAATAAAAATAATTGATTCTATAAATTTTTTAATTGAAAACACTTTTATTTTCAATTGAATTTTTAATTGAAACATTTTCGCGACATTTTTTTCTGTGAAGTTTAAAATTTGTTAAGTCAAGAACAATTATGCCCTTTAAAAAAGTTAACTTTTGTGTTAATTGTTAGCAGAATCCAAGATGGTTGTTGCCCAAGAAACAAAGGCCAGACCGAACTGAGCTCCCTTTATTTTTGGTTTTCTTTTGTTCTCATTAAACGAAATGCGGTTGTTATCCTCTAACAAAATATTTTTTAAACTTAGGTAGGGTTGCGAGTCGTCTATCGTATTTCAAAAGAAAAATTTTACTTTTTTCTTTTATTCTATATGGTCTATAAAAATTCTTTCAATATTAAACTTTGGTTTTCCGGAAAGTTCCATTAAATGTTTAATAAATTTTTCTATGAAGAAAAAAAAAACAATGAATATCCTCGAATTCAAATTCTTAAC